>NW_027275315.1:0-31574 GCF_030028105.1 Mobula birostris
TCTGTGACACTCTCCGGACCCTACACCCCTCACCATCTGTGACACTCTCCTGACCCCTACCCCCCTCACCATCTGTGACACTCTCCGGACCCTACACCCCTCCCCATCTGTGACACTCTCCGGACCCTACACCCCACCCCATCTGTGACACTCTCCAGACCCTACACCCCTCCCCATCTGTTGACACTCTCCGGACCCTACACCCCACCCCACCTGTGACACTCTCCGGACCCTACACCCCTCACCATTTGTGACACTCTCCGGACCCCACTCCCCTCACAATCTGTGACACTCTCCGGACCCTACACCCCTCCCCATCTGTGACGCTCTCCGGACCCCCACTCCCCTCCCCATCTGTGACACTCTCCGGACCCTACTCCCCTCCCCATCTGTGACACTTTCCGGACCCTCACCCCTCCCAATCTGGGACACTCTCCGGACCCTACACCCCTCCCCATCTGTGACACTCTCCAGACCCGACACCCTCCCCATCTGTGACACTCTCCAGACCCTACTCCCCTCCCCATCTGTGACACTCTCCAGACCCGACACCCCTCCCCATCTGTGACACTCTCCAGACCCTACTCCCCTCCCCATCTGTGACACTCTCCAGACCCTACACCCCTCCCCATCTGTGACACTCTCCAGACCCTACACCCCACCCCATCTGTGACACTCTCCAGACCCTACACCCCACCCCATCTGTGACACTCTCCAGACCCTACACCCCTCCCCATCTGTGACACTCTCCAGACCCTACACACCTCCCCATCTGTGACACTCTCCAGACGCTACACCCCTCCCCATCTGTGACACTCTCCAGACCCTACACACCTCCCCATCTCTGTGACACTCTCCAGACCCTACACCCCTCCCCATCTGTGACACTCTCCAGACCCTACACCCCTCCCCATCTGTGACACTCTCCGGACCCTTAACCCCTCCCAATTTCTGGACCCTACACCCCTACCGATCTCTGTAACACTCTCCAGACCCTACACCCCTCCCCATCTGTAACACTCTCCAGACCCTACACCCCTCCCCATCTCTGTGACACTCTCCGGACCCTATACCCCTCCCCATCTGCGACACTCTCCAGACCCCACACCCCTCCCCATCTCTGTGACACTCTCCAGACCCTACACCCCTCCCCATCTCTGTGACACTCTCCGGACCCTATACCCCTCCCCATCTGCAACACTCTCCAGACCCTACACCCCTCCCCATCTCTGTGACACTCTCCAGACCCTACACCCCCTCCCCATCTCTGTGACACTCTCCGGACCTTATACCGCTCCCCATCTGCGACACTCTCCAGACCCTACACCCCTCCCCATCTCTGTGACACTCTCCGGACCCTACACCCCTCCCCATCTGTGACACTCTCCAGACCCTACAACCCCTCCCCATCTGTGACACTCTCCAGACCCTACACCCCCACCCCATCTGTGACACTCTCCAGACCCTACACACCACCCTATCTGTGACACTCTCCAGACCCTACACCCCACCCCATCTGTGACACTCTCCAGACCCTACACCCCACCCCATCTGTGACACTCTCCAGACCCTACACCCCTCCCCATCTGTGACACTCTCCAGACCCTACACACCTCCCCATCTGTGACACTCTCCAGACGCTACACCCCTCCCCATCTGTGACACTCTCCAGACCCTACACACCTCCCCATCTCTGTGACACTCTCCAGACCCTACACCCCTCCCATTCTGTGACACTCTCCAGACCCTACACCCCTCCCCATCTGTGACACTCTCCGGACCCTTAACCCCTCCCAATTTCTGGACCCTACACCCTACCGATCTCTGTAACACTCTCCAGACCCTACACCCCTCCCCATGTGTAACACTCTCCAGACCCTACACCCCTCCCCATCTCTGTGACACTCACGGACCCTATACCCCTCCCCATCTGCGACACTCTCCAGACCCTACACCCCTCCCCATCTCTGTGACACTCTCCAGACCCTACACCCCTCCCCATCTGTGACACTCTCCAGACCGTACACCCCTCCCCATCTGTGACACTCTTCGGACCGTACTCCCCTCCCCATCTGTGACACTCTCCAGACCCTACACCCCTCCCCATCTGTGACACTCTCCAGACCCTACACCCCTCCCCATCTGTGACACTCTCCAGATCCTACACCCCACCCCATCTGTGACACTCTCCAGACCCTACACGCCACCCTATCTGTGACACTCTCCAGACCCTACACCCCACCCCATCTGTGACACTCTCCAGACCCTACACCCGACCCCATCTGTGACACTCTCCAGACCCTACACCCCTCCCCCATCTGTGACACTCTCCGGACCCTACTCCCCTCCCCATCTGTGACACTCTCCGGACCCTATACCCCTCCCCATCTGTGACACTCTCCGGACCCTACTTCCCTCCCCATCTGTGACACTCTCCTGACCCTACACCCCACCCCATCTGTGACACTCTCCGGACCCTACACCCCTCCCCATCTGTGACACTCTCCGGACCCTACACCCCTCCCCATCTGTGACACTCTCCGGACCCTACACCCCTCCCCATCTGTGACACTCTCCGGACCTAACACCCCTCCCCATCTGTGACACTCTCCGGACCCTACACCCCTCCCAATCTGTGACACTCTCCGGACCTAACACCCCTCCCCATCTGTGACACTCTCCGGACCTAACACCCCTCCCCATCTGTGACACTCTCCGGACCCTACACCCCTCCCCATCTGTGACACTCTCCGGACCCTACACCCCTCCCCATCTCTGTGACACTCTCCGGACCCTATATCCCTCCCCATCTCTGTAACGCTCTCCGGAACCTACACCCCTCCCCATCTCTGTGTCGCTATCCGGACCGTACACCCATCCCCATCTCTGTGACGCTCTCCGGACCCTACATCCCTCCCCATCTCTGTGACACTTTCCGTACCCTACTCGCCTCCCTATCTCTGTTACACTCTCCGGACCCTACAACCCTCTCCCATCTCTCTGACACTCTCCGGACCCTACACCCCTCCCTATCTCTGTGACACTCTCCAAAACCTACACCCCTCCCCATCTCTGTGACAACCTCCGGACCCTACACCCCTCCCCATCTCTGTAACACTCTCCGGACCCTACACCCCTCCCCAACTCTGTGACACTCTCCGGACCCTACACCCATTCCCATCTGTGACACTCTCCAGACCCCTACAACCCCTCCCCATCTCTGTAACACTCTCCGGACCCTACACCCCTCCCCATCTCTGTAACACTCTCCGGACCCTACACCCCTCCCCATCTCTGTGACACTCTCCGGAACATACACCCCTCCCCCATCTCTGTGACACATTCCGGACCCTGCACCCCCTCCCCATCTCTGTGACACTCTCCGGAACCTACACCCCTCCCCATCACTGTGACACTCTCCGGACCCTACACCCCCTCCCCATCTCTGTGAAACTCTCCGGACCCTACACCCCTCCCATCTCTGTGACACTCTCCGGACCCTACACCCCTCCCCATCTCTGTGACACTCTCCGGACCCGACTCCCACTCCCCATCTCTGTGACACTCTCCGGACCCTTCTCCCCTCCCCATCTCTGTTACACTCTCCGGACCCTACACACCTCCCCATCTCTGTAACACTCTCCGGAACCTACATCCCTCCCCATCTGTGACACTCTCCGGACCCTACACCAACCCCCATCTGTGACACTCTCCGGACCCTACTCCCCTCCCCATCTGTGACACTCTCCGGACCCTACACCCCTCCCCATCTGTGACACCCTCCGGACCCTACACACCTCACCATCTGTGACACTCTCCGGACCCTACACCCCTCCCCATCTGTGACAATCTCCGGACGCTACACACCCCACCCCATCTGTGACACTCTCCGGACCCTACACCCCTCCCCATCTGTGACACTCTCCGGACCCTACACCCCACCCCATCTGTGACACTCTCCGGACCCTACACCCCTCACCATCTGTGACACTCTCCTGACCCTACCCCCCTCACCATCTGTGACACTCTCCGGACCCTACACCCCTCCCCCATCTGTGACACTCTCCGGACCCTACACCCCACCCCATCTGTGACACTCACCAGACCCCTACACCCCTCCCCATCTGTGACACTCTCCGGACCCTACACCCCACCCCACCTGTGACACTCTCCGGACCCTACACCCCTCACCATTTGTGACACTCTCCGGACCCCACTCCCCTCACAATCTGTGACACTCTCCGGACCCTACACCCCTCCCCATCTGTGACGCTCTCCGGACCCCACTCCCCTCCCCATCTGTGACACTCTCCGGACCCTACTCCCCTCCCCATCTGTGACACTTTCCGGACCCTCACCCCTCCCAATCTGGGACACTCTCCGGACCCTACTCCCCTCCCCATCTGTGACACTCTCCAGACCCGACACCCCTCCCCATCTGTGACACTCTCCAGACCCTACTCCCCCTCCCCATCTGTGACACTCTCCAGACCCGACACCCCTCCCCATCTGTGACACTCTCCAGACCCTACTCCCCTCCCCATCTGTGACACTCTCCAGACCCTACACCCCTCCCCATCTGTGACACTCTCCAGACCCTACACCCCACCCCATCTGTGACACTCTCCAGACCCTACACCCCACCCCATCTGTGACACTCTCCAGACCCTACACCCCTCCCCATCTGTGAAACTCTCCAGACCCTACACACCTCCCCATCTGTGACACTCTCCAGACGCTACACCCCTCCCCATCTGTGACACTCTCCAGACCCTACACACCTCCCCATCTCTGTGACACTCTCCAGACCCTACACCCCTCCCCATCTGTGACACTCTCCAGACCCTACACCCCTCCCCATCTGTGACACTCTCCGGACCCTTAACCCCTCCCAATTTCTGGACCCTACACCCTACCGATCTCTGTAACACTCTCCAGACCCTACACCCCTCCCCATCTGTAACACTCTCCAGACCCTACACCCCTCCCCATCTCTGTGACACTCTCCGGACCCTATACCCCTCCCCATCTGCGACACTCTCCAGACCCCACACCCCTCCCCATCTCTGTGACACTCTCCAGACCCTACACCCCTCCCCATCTCTGTGACACTCTCCGGACCCTATACCCCTCCCCATCTGCAACACTCTCCAGACCCTACACCCCTCCCCATCTCTGTGACACTCTCCAGACCCTACACCCCTCCCCATCTCTGTGACACTCTCCGGACCTTATACCGCTCCCCATCTGCGACACTCTCCAGACCCTACACCCCTCCCCATCTCTGTGACACTCTCCGGACCCTACACCCCTCCCCATCTGTGACACTCTCCAGACCCTACACCCCTCCCCATCTGTGACACTCTCCAGACCCTACACCCCACCCCATCTGTGACACTCTCCAGACCCTACACACCACCCTATCTGTGACACTCTCCAGACCCTACACCCCACCCCCATCTGTGACACTCTCCAGACCCTACACCCCACCCCATCTGTGACACTCTCCAGACCCTACACCCCTCCCCATCTGTGACACTCTCCAGACCCTACACACCTCCCCATCTGTGACACTCTCCAGACGCTACACCCCTCCCCATCTGTGACACTCTCCAGACCCTACACACCTCCCCATCTCTGTGACACTCTCCAGACCCTACACCCCTCCCCATCTGTGACACTCTCCAGACCCTACACCCCTCCCCATCTGTGACACTCTCCGGACCCTTAACCCCTCCCAATTTCTGGACCCTACACCCTACCGATCTCTGTAACACTCTCCAGACCCTACACCCCTCCCCATGTGTAACACTCTCCAGACCCTACACCCCTCCCCATCTCTGTGACACTCACGGACCCTATACCCCTCCCCATCTGCGACACTCTCCAGACCCTACACCCCTCCCCATCTCTGTGACACTCTCCAGACCCTACACCCCTCCCCATCTGTGACACTCTCCAGACCCTACACCCCTCCCCATCTGTGACACTCTTCGGACCGTACTCCCCTCCCCATCTGTGACACTCTCCAGACCCTACACCCCTCCCCATCTGTGACACTCTCCAGACCCTACACCCCTCCCCATCTGTGACACTCTCCAGACCCTACACCCCACCCCATCTGTGACACTCTCCAGACCCTACACGCCACCCTATCTGTGACACTCTCCAGACCCTACACCCCACCCCATCTGTGACACTCTCCAGACCCTACACCCGACCCCATCTGTGACACTCTCCAGACCCTACACCCCTCCCCATCTGTGACACTCTCCAGACCCTACACCCCTCACCATCTCTGTGACACTCTCCGGACCCTATACCCCTCCCCATCTGCGACACTCTCCAGACCCTACACCCCTCCCCATCTCTGTGACACTCTCCAGACCCTACACCCCTCCCCATTGCTGTGACACTCTCCGGACCCTATACCCCTCCCCATTTGCGACACTCTCCAGACCCTACACCCCACCCCATCTGTGACACTCTCCGGACCCTACACCCCTCCCCATCTGTGACACTCTCCGGACCCCACTCCCCTCCCCATCTGTGACACTCTCCGGACCCTACACCCCTCCCCATCTGTGACCCTCTCCGGACCCCACTCCCCTCCCCATCTGTGACACTCTCCGGACCCGACTCCCCTCCCCATCTGTGACACTTTCCGGACCCTCACCCCTCCCCATCTGTGACACTCTCCGGACCCCACTCCCCTCCCCATCTGTGACACTCTTCGGACCCTACTCCCCACCCCATCTGTGACACTCTCCAGACCCAACACCCCTCCCCATCTGTGACACTCTCCGGACCCTACTCCCCTCCCCATCTGTCACTCTCTCCGGACCCTGCTCCCCTCCCCATCTGTGACACTCTCCGGACCCTACTCCCCTCCCCATCTGTGACACTCTCCGGACCCTACACCCCTCCCCATCTGTGACACTCTCCAGACCCTACACCCCTCCCCATCTGTGACACTCTCCAGACCCTACTCCCCTCCCCATCTGTCACTCTCTCCGGACCCTACTCCCCTCCCCATCTGTCACACTCTCCGGACCCTACTCCCCTCGCCATCTGTGACACTCTCCGGACCGTACTCCCCTCCCCATCTGTCACTCTCTCCGGACCCTACTCCCCTCCCCATCTGTGACACTCTCCGGACCCTACTCCCCTCCCCATCTGTCACTCTCTCCGGACCCTACTCCCCTCCCCATCTGTGACACTCTCCGGACCCTACTCCCCTCCCCATCTGTCACACTCTCCGGACCCTACTCCCCTCCCCATCTGTGACACTCTCCAGACCCTACTCCCCTCCCCATCTGTCACTCTCTCTGGACCCTACTCCCCTCCCCATCTGTCACACTCTCCGGACCCTACTCCCCTCCCCATCTGTCACTCTCTCCGGACCCTACTCCCCTCCCCATCTGTGACACTCTCTCCGGACCCTACTCCCCTCCCCATCTGTGACACTCTCCAGACCCTACACCCCTCCCCATCTGTGACTCTCTCCGGACCCTACTCCCCTCCCCATCTGTCACTCTCTCTGGACCCTACTCCCCTCCCCATCTGTGACACTCTCCGGACCCTACTCCCCTCCCCATCTGTCACTCTCTCCGGACCCTACTCCCCTCCCCATCTGTCACACTCTCCGGACCCTACTCCACTCCCCATCTGTCACAGTCTCCGGACCCTACTCCCCTCCCCATCTGTCACACTCTCCGGACCCTACTCCCCTCCCCATCTGTGACACTCTCCGGACCCTACTCCCTACCCCATCTGTGACACTCTCCCGACCCTACACCCCTCCCCATCTGTGACACTCTCCGGACCCTACACCCCTCCCCATCTGTGGCACTCTCCGGACCCTACACCCTCCCCATCTGTGACACTATCCGGACCCTACACCGCTCCCCACCTGTGACACTCTCCAGACCCTACACCCCTCCCCATCTGTAACACTCTCCAGACCCTACACACCTCCCCATCTGTGACACTCTCCAGACGCTACACCCCTCCCCATCTGTGACACTCTCCAGACCCTACACACCTCCCCATCTCTGTGACACTCTCCAGACCCTACACCCCTCCCCATCTGTGACACTCTCCAGACCCTACACCCCTCCCCATCTGTGACACTCTCCGGACCCTTAACCCCTCCCAATTTCTGGACCCTACACCCTACCGATCTCTGTAACACTCTCCAGACCCTACACCCCTCCCCATGTGTAACACTCTCCAGACCCTACACCCCTCCCCATCTCTGTGACACTCACGGACCCTATACCCCTCCCCATCTGCTACACTCTCCAGACCCTACACCCCTCCCCATCTCTGTGACACTCTCCAGACCGTACACCCCTCCCCATCTGTGACACTCTCCAGACCCTACACCCCTCCCCATCTGTGACACTCTTCGGACCGTACTCCCCTCCCCATCTGTGACACTCTCCAGACCCTACACCCCTCCCCATCTGTGACACTCTCCAGACCCTACACCCCTCCCCATCTGTAACACTCTCCAGACCCTACACCCCTCCCCATCTCTGTGACACTCTCCGGACCTTATACCGCTCCCCATCTGCGACACTCTCCAGACCCTACACCCCTCCCCATCTCTGTGACACTCTCCGGACCCTACACCCCTCCCCATCTGTGACACTCTCCAGACCCTACACCCCTCCCCATCTGTGACACTCTCCAGACCCTACACCCCACCCCATCTGTGACACTCTCCAGACCCTACACACCACCCTATCTGTGACACTCTCCAGACCCTACACCCCACCCCATCTGTGACACTCTCCAGACCCTACACCCCACCCCATCTGTGACACTCTCCAGACCCTACACCCCTCCCCATCTGTGACACTCTCCAGACCCTACACACCTCCCCATCTGTGACACTCTCCAGACGCTACACCCCTCCCCATCTGTGACACTCTCCAGACCCTACACACCTCCCCATCTCTGTGACACTCTCCAGACCCTACACCCCTCCCCATCTGTGACACTCTCCAGACCCTACACCCCTCCCCATCTGTGACACTCTCCGGACCCTTAACCCCTCCCAATTTCTGGACCCTACACCCTACCGATCTCTGTAACACTCTCCAGACCCTACACCCCTCCCCATGTGTAACACTCTCCAGACCCTACACCCCTCCCCATCTCTGTGACACTCACGGACCCTATACCCCTCCCCATCTGCGACACTCTCCAGACCCTACACCCCTCCCCATCTCTGTGACACTCTCCAGACCCTACACCCCTCCCCATCTGTGACACTCTCCAGACCCTACACCCCTCCCCATCTGTGACACTCTTCGGACCGTACTCCCCTCCCCATCTGTGACACTCTCCAGACCCTACACCCCTCCCCATCTGTGACACTCTCCAGACCCTACACCCCTCCCCATCTGTGACACTCTCCAGACCCTACATCCCACCCCATCTGTGACACTCTCCAGACCCTACACGCCACCCTATCTGTGACACTCTCCAGACCCTACACCCCACCCCATCTGTGACACTCTCCAGACCCTACACCCGACCCCATCTGTGACACTCTCCAGACCCTACACCCCTCCCCATCTGTGACACTCTCCAGACCCTACACCCCTCCCCATCTCTGTGACACTCTCCGGACCCTATACCCCTCCCCATCTGCGACACTCTCCAGACCCTACACCCCTCCCCATCTCTGTGACACTCTCCAGACCCTACACCCCTCCCCATTGCTGTGACACTCTCCGGACCCTATACCCCTCCCCATTTGCGACACTCTCCAGACCCTACACCCCACCCCATCTGTGACACTCTCCGGACCCTACACCCCTCCCCATCTGTGACACTCTCCGGACCCCACTCCCCTCCCCATCTGTGACACTCTCCGGACCCTACACCCCTCCCCATCTGTGACCCTCTCCGGACCCCACTCCCCTCCCCATCTGTGACACTCTCCGGACCCGACTCCCCTCCCCATCTGTGACACTTTCCGGACCCTCACCCCTCCCCATCTGTGACACTCTCCGGACCCCACTCCCCTCCCCATCTGTGACACTCTTCGGACCCTACTCCCCACCCCATCTGTGACACTCTCCAGACCCAACACCCCTCCCCATCTGTGACACTCTCCGGACCCTACTCCCCTCCCCATCTGTCACTCTCTCCGGACCCTGCTCCCCTCCCCATCTGTGACACTCTCCGGACCCTACTCCCCTCCCCATCTGTGACACTCTCCGGACCCTACACCCCTCCCCATCTGTGACACTCTCCGGACCCTACACCCCTCCCCATCTGTGACACTCTCCAGACCCTACTCCCCTCCCCATCTGTCACTCTCTCCGGACCCTACTCCCCTCCCCATCTGTCACACTCTCCGGACCCTACTCCCCTCGCCATCTGTGACACTCTCCGGACCCTACTCCCCTCCCCATCTGTCACACTCTCCGGACCCTACTCCCCTCCCCATCTGTGACACTCTCCAGACCCTACTCCCCTCCCCATCTGTCACTCTCTCTGGACCCTACTCCCCTCCCCATCTGTCACACTCTCCGGACCCTACTCCCCTCCCCATCTGTCACTCTCTCCGGACCCTACTCCCCTCCCCATCTGTGACACTCTCTCCGGACCCTACTCCCCTCCCCATCTGTGACACTCTCCAGACCCTACACCCCTCCCCATCTGTGACTCTCTCCGGACCCTACTCCCCTCCCCATCTGTCACTCTCTCTGGACCCTACTCCCCTCCCCATCTGTGACACTCTCCGGACCCTACTCCCCTCCCCATCTGTCACTCTCTCCGGACCCTACTCCCCTCCCCATCTGTCACTCTCTCCGGACCCTACTCCCCTCCCCATCTGTCACACTCTCCGGACCCTACTCCCCTCCCCATCTGTGACACTCTCCAGACCCTACTCCCCTCCCCATCTGTCACTCTCTCTGGACCCTACTCCCCTCCCCATCTGTCACACTCTCCGGACCCTACTCCCCTCCCCATCTGTCACTCTCTCCGGACCCTACTCCCCTCCCCATCTGTGACACTCTCTCCGGACCCTACTCCCCTCCCCATCTGTGACTCTCTCCGGACCCTACTCCCCTCCCCATCTGTCACTCTGTCTGGACCCTACTCCCCTCCCCATCTGTGACACTCTCCGGACCCTACTCCCCTCCCCATCTGTCACTCTCTCCGGACCCTACTCCCCTCCCCATCTGTCACACTCTCCGGACCCTACTCCACTCCCCATCTGTCACAGTCTCCGGACCCTACTCCCCTCCCCATCTGTCACACTCTCCGGACCCTACTCCCCTCCCCATCTGTGACACTCTCCGGACCCTACTCCCTACCCCATCTGTGACACTCTCCCGACCCTACACCCCTCCCCATCTGTGACACTCTCCGGACCCTACACCCCTCCCCATCTGTGGCACTCTCCGGACCCTACACCCTCCCCATCTGTGACACTATCCGGACCCTACACCGCTCCCCACCTGTGACACTCTCCAGACCCTACACCCCTCCCCATCTGTAACACTCTCCGGACCCTACACCCCTCCCCATCTGTGACACTCTCCAGACCCTACACCCCTCCCCATCTGTGACACTCTCCGGACCCTACTCCCCACCCCATCTGTGACACTCTCCAGACGCTACTCCCCTCCCCATCTGTCACTCTCTCTGGACCCTACTCCCCTCCCCATCTGTGACACTCTCCGGACCCTACTCCCCTCCCCATCTGTCACTCTCTCCGGACCCTACTCCCCTCCCCATCTGTCACACTCTCCGGACCCTACTCCACTCCCCATCTGTCACAGTCTCCGGACCCTACTCCCCTCCCCATCTGTCACACTCTCCGGACCCTACTCCCCTCCCCATCTGTGACACTCTCCGGACCCTACTCCCTACCCCATCTGTGACACTCTCCCGACCCTACACCCCTCCCCATCTGTGACACTCTCCGGACCCTACACCCCTCCCCATCTGTGGCACTCTCCGGACCCTACACCCTCCCCATCTGTGACACTATCCGGACCCTACACCGCTCCCCACCTGTGACACTCTCCAGACCCTACACCCCTCCCCATCTGTAACACTCTCCGGACCCTACACCCCTCCCCATCTGTGACACTCTCCAGACCCTACACCCCTCCCCATCTGTGACACTCTCCAGAACCTACTCCCCTCCCCATCTGTCACTCTCTCCGGACCCTACTCCCCTCGCCATCTGTGACACTCTCCGGACCGTACTCCCCTCCCCATCTGTCACTCTCTCCGGACCCTACTCCCCTCCCCATCTGTGACACTCTCCGGACCCAACTCCCCTCCCCATCTGTCACTCTCTCCGGACCCTACTCCCCTCCCCATCTGTCACACTCTCCGGACCCTACTCCCCTCCCCATCTGTGACACTCTCCAGACCCTACTCCCCTCCCCATCTGTCACTCTCTCTGGACCCTACTCCCCTCCCCATCTGTCACACTCTCCAGACCCTACACCCCTCCCCATCTGTAACACTCTCCGGACCCTACACCCCTCCCCATCTGTGACACTCTCCAGACCCTACACCCCTCCCCATCTGTGACACTCTCCGGACCCTACTCCCCACCCCATCTGTGACACTCTCCAGACCCTACTCCCCTCCCCATCTGTCACTCTCTCTGGACCCTACTCCCCTCCCCATCTGTGACACTCTCCGGACCCTACTCCCCTCCCCATCTGTCACTCTCTCCGGACCCTACTCCCCTCCCCATCTGTCACACTCTCCGGACCCTACTCCACTCCCCATCTGTCACAGTCTCCGGACCCTACTCCCCTCCCCATCTGTCACACTCTCCGGACCCTACTCCCCTCCCCATCTGTGACACTCTCCGGACCCTACTCCCTACCCCATCTGTGACACTCTCCCGACCCTACACCCCTCCCCATCTGTGACACTCTCCGGACCCTACACCCCTCCCCATCTGTGGCACTCTCCGGACCCTACACCCTCCCCATCTGTGACACTATCCGGACCCTACACCGCTCCCCACCTGTGACACTCTCCAGACCCTACACCCCTCCCCATCTGTAACACTCTCCGGACCCTACACCCCTCCCCATCTGTGACACTCTCCAGACCCTACACCCCTCCCCATCTGTGACACTCTCCAGACCCTACTCCCCTCCCCATCTGTCACTCTCTCCGGACCCTACTCCCCTCGCCATCTGTGACACTCTCCGGACCGTACTCCCCTCCCCATCTGTCACTCTCTCCGGACCCTACTCCCCTCCCCATCTGTGACACTCTCCGGACCCAACTCCCCTCCCCATCTGTCACTCTCTCCGGACCCTACTCCCCTCCCCATCTGTCACACTCTCCGGACCCTACTCCCCTCCCCATCTGTGACACTCTCCAGACCCTACTCCCCTCCCCATCTGTCACTCTCTCTGGACCCTACTCCCCTCCCCATCTGTCACACTCTCCGGACCCTACTCCCCTCCCCATCTGTCACTCTCTCCGGACCCTACTCCCCTCCCCATCTGTGACACTCTCTCCGGACCCTACTCCCCTCCCCATCTGTGACACTCTCCAGACCCTACACCCCTCCCCATCTGTGACTCTCTCCGGACCCTACTCCCCTCCCCATCTGTCACTCTCTCTGGACCCTACTCCCCTCCCCATCTGTGACACTCTCCGGACCCTACTCCCCTCCCCATCTGTCACTCTCTCCGGACCCTACTCCCCTCCCCATCTGTCACACTCTCCGGACCCTACTCCACTCCCCATCTGTCACAGTCTCCGGACCCTACTCCCCTCCCCATCTGTCACACTCTCCGGACCCTACTCCCCTCCCCATCTGTGACACTCTCCGGACCCTACTCCCTACCCCATCTGTGACACTCTCCCGACCCTACACCCCTCCCCATCTGTGACACTCTCCGGACCCTACACCCCTCCCCATCTGTGGCACTCTCCGGACCCTACACCCTCCCCATCTGTGACACTATCCGGACCCTACACCGCTCCCCACCTGTGACACTCTCCAGACCCTACACCCCTCCCCATCTGTAACACTCTCCGGACCCTACACCCCTCCCCATCTGTGACACTCTCCAGACCCTACACCCCTCCCCATCTGTGACACTCTCCGGACCCTACTCCCCTCCCCATCTGTCACTCTCTCCGGACCCTACTCCTCTCCCCATCTGTGACACTCTCCGGACCCTACTCCCCTCCCCATCTGTGACACTCTCCAGACCCTACTCCCCACCCCATCTGTGACACTCTCCAGACCCTACTCCCCTCCCCATCTGTCACTCTCTCCGGACCCTACTCCCCTCCCCATCTGTCACACTCTCCGGACCCTACTCCCCTCGCCATCTGTGACACTCTCCGGACCCTACTCCCCTCCCCATCTGTGACACTCTCCAGACCCTACTCCCCTCCCCATCTGTCACTCTCTCTGGACCCTACTCCCCTCCCCATCTGTCACACTCTCCGGACCCTACTCCCCTCCCCATCTGTCACTCTCTCCGGACCCTACTCCCCTCCCCATCTGTGACACTCTCTCCGGACCCTACTCCCCTCCCCATCTGTGACACTCTCCAGACCCTACACCCCTCCCCATCTGTGACTCTCTCCGGACCCTCCTCCCCTCCCCATCTGTCACTCTCTCTGGACCCTACTCCCCTCCCCATCTGTGACACTCTCCGGACCCTACTTCCCTCCCCATCTGTCACTCTCTCCGGACCCTACTCCCCTCCCCATCTGTCACACTCTCCGGACCCTACTCCACTCCCCATCTGTCACAGTCTCCGGACCCTACTCCCCTCCCCATCTGTCACACTCTCCGGACCCTACTCCCCTCCCCATCTGTGACACTCTCCGGACCCTACTCCCTACCCCATCTGTGACACTCTCCCGACCCTACACCCCTCCCCATCTGTGACACTCTCCGGACCCTACACCCCTCCCCATCTGTGGCACTCTCCGGACCCTACACCCTCCCCATCTGTGACACTATCCGGACCCTACACCGCTCCCCACCTGTGACACTCTCCAGACCCTACACCCCTCCCCATCTGTAACACTCTCCGGACCCTACACCCCTCCCCATCTGTGACACTCTCCAGACCCTACACCCCTCCCCCATCTGTGACACTCTCCGGACCCTACTCCCCTCCCCATCTGTCACTCTCTCCGGACCCTACTCCTCTCCCCATCTGTGACACTCTCCGGACCCTACTCCCCTCCCCATCTGTGACACTCTCCAGACCCTACTCCCCACCCCATCTGTGACACTCTCCGGACCCAACACCCTCCCCACCTGTGACACTCACCGGACCCTACACCCCTCCCCATCTGTGACACTCTCCGGACCCTACACCCCTCCCCATCTGTGACACTCTCCGGACCCTACACCCCTCCCCATCTGTGGCACTCTCCAGACCCTACACCCCTCCCCATCTGTGACACTCTCCGGACCCTACACCCTCCCCATCTGGGACACTCTCCGGACCCTACACCCCTCCCCACCTGTGACACTTTCCAGACTCTACACCCCTCCCCATCTGTGACCCTCTCCGGACCCTACTCCTTACCCCATCTGTGACACTCTCCGGACCCTACACCCCTCCCCATCTCTGTCACACTCTCCAGACCCTACACCCCTCCCCATCTCTGTGACACTCTCCAGACCCTACACCCTCCCCATCTCTGTCACACTCTCCGGACCCTACTCCCCTCCCCATCTCTGTCACACTCTCCCGACCCTACTCCCCTCCCGATCTGTGACACTCGCCAGACCCTACTCCCCACCCCATCTGTGACACTCTCCGGACCCTACACCCCTCCCCATCTGTGGCACTCTCCAGACCCTACACCCCTCCCCATCTGTGACACTCTCCGGACCCTACACCCTCCCCATCTGGGACACTCTCCGGACCCTACACCCCTCCCCACCTGTGACACTCTCCAGACTCTACACCCCTCCCCATCTGTGACCCTCTCCGGACCCTACTCCCTACCCCATCTGTGACACTCTCCGGACCCTACACCCCTCCCCATCTCTGTCACACTCTCCGGACCCTACTCCCCTCCCCATCTCTGTCACACTCTCCCGACCCTACTCCCCTCCCGATCTGTGACACTCGCCAGACCCTACTCCCCACCCCATCTGTGACACTCTCCGGACCCTACTCCCTCCCCATCTGTGACACTCTCCGGACCCTACACCCCTCCCCATCTGTGACACTCTCCAGACCCTACACCCCTCCCCATCTCTGTGACACTCTCTGGAACCTACACCCCTCCCAATTTCTGGACCCTATACCCTACCCATCTCTGTGATCCCCTCTGGTCCCTACAACCCTCCCCATCTCCGTGACCTCCTCTGACCCCTAAAACTCTCCCCATCTCCGTGACTCCCTCCGGCCCATAGACCACTTCACGACCCACACTGAAGCGCACTCATTCCTGTCTGTGTGAAACCCTCAGGTCCTGACAACTCTCCCCATCTCTCTGACTTTCTCCCTGTCTTTTACTCTCTCTTTCTGCCTTACCCCCTTTTTTTCACTCTTCATCTCTCACTCACACTCTCTTGTTCATGCTATTCCCTCTTCCTCTCTCCTTAAAGCCGTCCCTTCAGTATACCCCCCTGCCGCCTAGAATAGACCCCCTCTCCCTCCCACTCTGCCCTTTTAGACACCTTTGCTCTGCCCCCTGTTCCTCCCTCCATAGATACTGACTGACATGTTGGGTTTCCAACAGGAATGGGAGAGTTTCCAAACAGAGTACAGGGATTGTTCTGACTGTTTTTTCTTTCCACAGAGCCAACAAACCAGATCATGAATTCCACTCAGAATACACAGACACTAGGTGAGAGATGTTGGGATCCTAGACCCTTCCAGTGACTCGTGTTGATCAAGAGAAGCCCTCCGATTTCTGTAACACTCTCTCCCTTCGTCTCTCCCCCCTTCTTTCATTCTCGCTTTCTCCCTCCCTCTCTCTCTCTTTCACTTGTCTTCTCCCTGTGCCTTTCTTTCCCTCTGTTTGCCAGCGGTAGGGAGCCTGGGTGAGCACGATTGAAGAGTAGGGAGTGCAGAGGCCACATAGGGGAGGCAGTGGAGTAGTGACAGAGACTATCAGCGACCTCCCGTCGAACGGAAGATTGAAATCTCTCTGGAGTAAGCATACCTCGGAGTGTTTGCAGTTGAGCAGCAAATCAGAGACTCTCTCTCTCCGCTGCCATTAGCCCAGAGACTGTCCATGTTCACTCTTTCTGCTGACGACACCTTTGAGTGAAACATCAACCAGCTTTTCTGTCTGTCCACAGCTGCCAGCTTCCTGTCCTTGGTCAGCCCTTCGGAGCAGACCGTCTACACCTCTGTTGGAAGAGACCTCACCTACAAAGTTCCTTCCATGGAAACCCTAACTGTTACTACACCTGGCTACGGCAGGGCTCACAGATTTCCAATAAAAGTAGATGCATGACTTTGCACAGTAACATCATAATTCCCATCAATTTGACAGTAATCTAATATTGGCAGAGGGTTAGAGTAATCCCGTCAAAGGGGATCCATTTTATTCATTACCATACATTTACATGTCAGAGGAATTTGTGTGGTGAGTTAGTCAGTGTGTCACATGCAACAAAGAAACCATAAGATCATAAGCTACACAATGCCTATACAAAGCATCCACCTGCACCCCCCCCCCAGAAGTTTTCATGTTTTACAACATTGAATCACAGTGGATTTAATTTGGCTTTTTTGACACCAATCAACAGAAAAGATTCATTTTTTTTTATCAATTAGACCAATTTTCTACAAATTGCTATTATTAAACACAAAATCATTGATTGCATAAGTATTCACCCTCTTCAAGTCAGTATTTAGTAGATGCACCTTTGACAGCAATTACAGCCTTGAGTCTGTGTGGAGAGGTCTCTATCAGCTTTGAACATCAGGACACTGCAATTTTTCCCCCTTCTTCTACCCTTCAGTAGTTGCATAGACACCTGAAGAGCAGACTATCTGTTGGATGGAAGTGACCAACAGCTCTGACGGAGGCAGATGCCAAGTTTTTAAGCTCACCAGTGGGAGGTGGTGCTTTAGCACTGCTGGCCCACCACCTCGAGGGAGTCTTGATCATAAGCGGGCCAAAACTCCTGAAGACAGGTGGCAGATCAACTGATGATCCCACTGGTGATAGCACAGGACAGTTAACATCTTAGTCCACGTGTATTTTGTAACCCAAAACTGTTCAAGCTCTGTCACACTGCATGGGGATTGTGAGTGAACAGCTCTTTTCAAGTCCAGCCACAGATTCTCTATTGGATTGAGGTCTGGACTCTGAGTTGGCCACTCCAAGAAATTAACTTTGTTGTTTTTAAGCCATTCCTTTCATCTTTGGTTTTATGCTTGGGGTCATTGCCTTTTCCCAAATCTTTTTCCAAGTTGCAGTTCTCTTGCAGACTGCGTAAGGTTTTCCTCCAGGATTTCTCTGTGTTTTGCTGCATTCATTTTACCCTCTACCTTCACAACCTCTCCGGGGTCTGCTGAGTGAAGCATCCCCACAGCACAATGCAGCCACCACCATGCTTCACGGTAGGGATGGTGTGTTTTGGACAATGTGTGGAGTTTGACTTACACTAAACATAGCATTTAGTCTGATGGCCAAAAATCTCAATTTTGGTTTCATCAGACCATAGAACATTCTTCGCCACAACAGACAGGATCTCCTGGTAGCTATCCACTTCAACTCTGCTTCCCATTCCCATTCAGATATATCCAAACATGGCTGCCTCCTACTGCCATGAGGGGGCTAAACTCAGGCTGGAGGAGCAACACCTCATATACCGTCTGGGTAGTCTCCAGCCCCTTGGAATGAACCAACTTCCGATAATCCCCTGCCCCTCCCTTCCCCCATCCCAGCTTCACTCTGCCCCCTCCTCCAGCTACCTATCACCTTCCTCATGGCTCCGCCTCCCTCTACTACCCATTGTGTTTTCCCCTATCCCTTCTTCACCTTTCCCACCTATCTCCTCCCTGCTTCCCCTCCCCCACCCCTTTGTCTTTCAAATTACTGGTTTTTCACCTGGACCTACCAGCCTTCTCCTTCCCACCCTCCCCCACCTTCTTTATAGGGCCTCCGCCCCTTCCCTCTTCAGTCCTGACGAAGGGTTCCGGCCCGAAACGTCGACTCATTGTATTCACAGATGCTACCCGACCTGCTGAGTTCCTCCAGCGTGTTGAGTGAGAACATTCTTCCTGCTGACTTCCGCGTTTCCCTTATGCTTTCTGACAAAACCAGCTGAGATTTCACGAGAGTTTTTTTTCCAACATTGGCTTTTTCTTTGCCACTCCCATAAACCTGTGACTGTTGAAGAAACCAGTGTCAACCAGTTGTTGTATGCACAGTCTATCCCATCTCAGCCACTGAAGCTTGTTACACCTCCAAGCCTCTTGGTGGCCTCCCTCACTAGCCCCTCCTTCCACGGTCACTCAGATCTTGTGGACAGCCTGCTCTAGGCAGATTTATTGCTGTGCCATATTCTCCCCATTTCCTGATCATTGACTTAACTATACTCTAAGGGATATTTAGAGAAGTGTAAAATTTTCTAGTATCCATCTTCTGACTTGTGCTTTTCAATAACCTTCTCATGGAGTTGTTTGGAGTGCTCTTTTGTCTTCATGGAGGAGTTTTTGCCAGGATACTGACTCACCAGTAGTTGGACTTTTCAGCTTGTATTTTCACAACAATCAATGGAAACATCTTGACTGCACACAGGTGATCTCCATTTAACTAATTATGTCACTTCTAAGACCAATTGGCTGCACCAGTGATGATTTAGTTTGTCATATTAAAGGTGGTTACTCATGCAATCAAATATTTTGCATTTTATATTTGGAAATAATTTTGATTACATTGTAGAGATCTGTTTTCACTTTGACGCGAGAGTCTTTTTCTGTTGATCAGTGTCAAAACAAGCCCAATTAAATCCACTATGAATCATTGCTGTAAAACGATAAAATGTGAAAACTTCCGGGGAGGGTGGGGGGTGTGGATGCTTTGTATAGCCATTGTGTAGCTTATGATCTTATGGTTTTTTGTTGCATGTGACACACTGACTAACTCACCACACAAATTCCTCTTACATGTAAATATATAGTAATGAATAAAATGGATCCCCTTTGACGGGATTACTCTAACCCTCTGGCAATATTAGATTACTGTCAAATTGATGGGAATTATGATGTTACTGTGCAAAGTCATGCGTCTGCTTTCATTGGAAATCTGTGAGCCCTGCCGTAGCCAGGTGTAGTAACAGTTAGGGTTTCCATGGAAGGAACTTTGTAGGTGAGGTCTCTTCCAACAGAGGTGTAGACGGTCTGCTCCGAAGGACTGACCAAGGACAGGAAGCTGGCAGCTGTGGACAGACAGAAAAGCTGGTTGATGTTTCACTCAAAGGTGTCGTCAGCAGAAAGAGTGAACATGGACAGTCTCTGGGCTAATGGCAGCGGAGAGAGAGAGTCTCTGATTTGCTGCTCCACTGCAAACACTCTGAGGTATGCTTACTCCAGAGAGATTTCAATCTTCCGTTCGACGGGAGGTCGCTGGTAGTCTCTGTCACTACTCCACTGCCTCCCCTATGTGGCCTCTGCACTCCCTACTCTTCAATCGTGCTCACCCAGGCTCCCTGCCGCTGGCAAACAGAGGGAAAGAAAGGCACAGGGAGAAGACAAGTGAAAGAGAGAGAGGGAGGGAGAAAGTGAGAGTGAATGAAAGGGGGAGAGATGAAGGAAGAGAGTGTTACAGAAATGGGAGGGCTTCTCTCGAACAATACGAGTCACTGGCAGGGTCTAGGATCCCAACATCTCTCACCTAGTGTCTGTGTATTCTGAGTGGAATTCATGATCTGGTTTGTTGGCTCTGTGGAAAGAAAAAAAAGTCAGAACAATCCCTGTATGGAGCTTGGAAACTCTCCCATTCCTGTTGGAAACCCAACAGGTCAGTCGGTATCTATGGAGGGAGGAACAAGCCAGTATCTGCAGAGGGAGGAACACAGGTCAGAGCAAAAGTGCCTGAAAGGGCAGAGTGGGGGAGGTATGTGTGTGAGAGAGAAAGAATTGGAGGAAGGAACAGAAAGGAGAGGTATGGAGGGTCTTTGTAAGAGAGTATTTTGTGTGGAGTTTGAAACAGAGAAGAGTGCCAGGTTCATCTCGATTTGCCCAGCCGGAAGAGGAGCAGGATTAGTCAGATGCATACCTTCATCATGAACGTGGATGACTCCCTCCACTGTTGTATGGCTGATCCATGCCCGGCAGAAGTAATCTCCAAACTGCTGACAACTGATTGAGTAAATCTGTGTACATGAACAGGAGAGAGGTGGGTGAATTGATTGAATGGCCTAATTCTGCCCCCATGTCTCATCCCTCTGGGTGATCATCAGTCTGTCTCTGTGCACCCTGTGCTCCTTATAACTCAAGCCCCCAAGTGACTCCAACATCTTCGTGAATCTTTTCTGCACCTTCTCCAGTTGAATCACCCCCATCACACCTTTTGTCCCTGTACCCACCCTGTTGAGAATCCTCAGGGACCTTTAGTGTGCTGAAGACCCCTCTCAGTCTTCAGAATCAACAGACACACAGACACCCACCCCGACTGTCTGACATCTCCTTATCAGGGCACGTTGTTGTGACTGGTACAGCAGGTACAGCCGCTATCGGTCAGCTGTGATCCCAGCATCTGGTGCTGTGTGTGTTTGTATACACACACACACACTCACACACACACACACACACACACACACACACACACACACAACCAGATGCTGGGATAAAAAACCAGGTTCCCGATCTAGCTATATGTGAGTGTGTATGTATATACACATTCCTCAACAGGATTAACTCTAACCCTATGACAATATTAGATTACCCTGAGTTCGGAGGGAATTGTCATGTTTCTGCGCAAAGGCAAACGAGAACTATTAGCAATTTTCTGCTTGTCTGGCCCCTGCCAGGAGCAGTCAAAGTTACAATTTCCATGGAAGGAACATCGCAGGGTGAGGTTTTTCCCAACAGAGGTGTAGACAGTCTGCTCCGAAGGGCTGACCAAGGAGAGGAAACAGGCAGCTGTGGACAGACAGAAAAGCTGGTTAATGCTTCACCCAAAGGGAACGTCGGCAAAGAGGGTAAACACAGACATATTCTGGGCTAGCGGGGGGGGGGAGAGAGGTGGGGGCTGGGGCGGTGAGAGTGGGTGGGGGCATGTTGTACTTTCTTGTGGGTCTGAGAGAAGGGATTTCACGGTCTTTTGTCAGCGAGGGATGAGGAGAGAAGACTCAAGTGGAAAGAGTTGGTAGACCGCAGGATGGAGTGGACTTGGAGCGAGGGTCTGCAACGCTCAGAGGTTGATGGGAAACGAATAGATGGAAACATGAGCTCCAACTTGCGCATTAGACTGTTACATGTGAATAGGCCTTTCTCCTTTTGTTTCTTTACTAATCTACGGTCAAATTAAGAATTATAAAGCTTAGTAGTTTAATTGCATATTGTTTACTGTTTGTTATTTTGTGATCACTGAATTTGTAACAAGGGAACACATCACACACATCCACCCAAACAAGATTTCTCAAGCTTGGCCGGGCCAGGGGCTGACTGCATCTAGATTAAGCTGCTAGATGAACCTGAGGGTTACGGCAGCAATTACAGCCTTGAGTCTGTGTGGGTAGGTCTCTATCAGCTTTGCACCTCTGGACACCGCAATTTTCCACTCTTCTTTACAAAACTGCTCAAGACCTGTCAGAGTGCATGGGGATTGTGAGTGAACAGCCCTTTTCAAATCCGGCCACAAATTATCAATTGGATTGAGGTCTGGAATCTGACTTGGCCACTCCAGGACATTAACTTTGTTGTTCTTAAGCCATTCCTCTGTAGCTTTGGCTTTTAGCTTGGGGGCACTGCTTTTCCCCAAATCTTTTTTCCAAATTGCAGTTCTCTTGCAAACTGCATCAGGTTTTCCTCCAAAATTTCCCTGTGTTTTGCTGCATTCATTTCTACCCTCTACCTTCACGAGCCTTACAGGCCTGCTGCAGTGAAGCATCCCCACAGCATGATGCAGCCATGACCATGCTTCACGGTCGGGATGGTGTGTTTTTGATGATGTGTGGAGTTTGGCTTACACCAAACATAACATTTAGTCTGATGGCCAAAAAGCTCAATTTTGGTTTCATCAGACCATAGAACATTCTTCCTGCTGATTTCAGAGTCTCGCATATGCTTCCTGGCAAAACACTAGCTGAGATTTCATGAGAGTTTTTTTTCCCAACATTGGCTTTCTCTTTGCCACTCTCCCATAGAGCTGTGACTGGTGAAGCACCCGGGCAACAGTTGTTGTGTGCACAGTCTCTCCCATTTCAGCCACTGAAGCTTGTTACACCTCTAAGTCTCTTGGTGGCCTCCCTCACTAGCCCCTTCTTGCACGGTCACTCAGATCTTGTGGACAGCCTGCTCTAGGCAGATTTATTGCTGTACCATATTCTTCCCATTTCCTGATCATTGACTGAGCTGTACTGTAAGGGATATTTAGTGACTTGTAAAATTTTCTTGTTTCCATCTCCTGACTTGTGCTTTTCAATAACCTAATTAAATCCACTGTGATTGAATATTGTAAAACAATAAAACATGAGAACTTCTGGGGGGGGGGGGGCGGAGGTGTGGATGCTTTGTATAGGTGTTGTGTATCTTATGATCTTTTGGTTTTTTGTCACATGTGACACCCTGACTAACTCACCACACAAATTCCTCTTACATGTAAATGTATAGTAATGAATAAAATGGATCCCCTTTGACGGGATTACTCTAACCCTCTGGCAATATTAGATTACTGTCAAATTGATGGGAATTATGATGTTACTGTGCAAAGTCATGCGTCTGCTTTCATTGGAAATCTGTGAGCCCTGCCGTAGCCAGGTGTAGTAACAGTTAGGGTTTCCATGGAAGGAACTTTGTAGGTGAGGTCTCTTCCAACAGAGGTGTAGACGGTCTGCTCCGAAGGGCTGACCAAGGACAGGAAGCTGGCAGCTGTGGACAGACAGAAAAGCTGGTTGATGTTTCACTCAAAGGTGTCGTCAGCAGAAAGGGTGAACATGGACAGTCTCTGGGCAAATGGCAGCGGAGAGAGAGAGTCTCTGATTTGCTGCTCCACTGCAAACACTCTGAGGTATGCTTACTCCAGAGAGATTTCAATCTTCCGTTCGAAGGGAGGTCGCTGATAGTCTCTGTCACTACTCCACTGCCTCCCCTATGTGGCCTCTGCACTCCCTACTCTTCAATCGTGCTCACCCAGTCTCCCTACCGCTGGCAAACAGAGGGAAAGAAAGGTACAGGGAGAAGACAACTGAGACAGGGAAAAATTTTCAGTTCTTGCTGAGGGATGGTTGGGGTAACAGAGACAGAAAGTGTAGGGTCCGTAGAGTGTCACAGAGATGGGGAGGGGTGTCCGGTCTGGAGAGTGTGACAGAGATGGGGAGGGGTGTAGGGTCCGGAGAATGTGACAGAGATTGGGTCGGGTGTAGGGCACAGAGGTGGTCACAGAGACAGCGAGGGGTGTAGGGGTTGGAAGGAGTCACAGAGATGGGAAGGTGTGTCGTGGCCAAACTGTGCCACGTGGACAGGGAGGGGTGTAGGGACCAGGGGGTTTTTCACAGAGACGGGGAGGAGTGTCATCACCAGGGTGGGTCACAGAGACGAGGAGTGCAGGGACCAGAGGGAGGTCAGAGAGACGTGGAGGGGCACAGGGCAGCGATGGTTATAGAGGCGCGGAGGGGTGTCGGGTCTCAGAAACAGCAAGGAGTTTATGGACCGGAAAGGCCAGAGGAAGGGATAGGTGTAGGGACCAGAGAGGGACAGGGAGAGGCGTAGGGACCAGAGGGGGGCAGGGAGAGGCATAGGGACCAGAGGAGAACAGAGACAGGGAGAAGTGTAGGGACCAGACGGGGTCAGGGAGAGGCATAGGGACCAGAGGGAGACCGGGAGAGGCGTAAGGACCAGAGGGGGACAGAAAGAGGCGTAGGGTCCAGTGGGGCTCAGAGACAGGGAGAGGCGTAGGGACCAGAGGGAGACACGAGAGGCATTGGGACCAGAGGGGGCAGAAACAGGGAGAAGTGTAGGGACCAGAGGGGGACCGGGAGAGTCGTAGGGACCACAAGTAGATTGGGAGAGTCGTAGCGACCAGAGGGAGACGGGGAGAGGCGTTGGGAACAGAGGGAGACCGGGAGAGGCGTAGGGACCAGAGGGAGACGGGGAGCGGCGTAGGGACCAGAGGGAGACGGGGAGTGGTGTAGGGACCAGAGGGAGACGGAGGGAGGCGTAGGGACCAGAGAGGGACAGGGGGAGGCGTAGGGACCAGGTGGGGGCAGAGACAGGGAGAATTCCAGGGACCAGAGGGGGTCAGGGGAGAGTCGTAGGGACCACAAGTAAATTGGGAGAGTCGTAGCGACCGGAGGGAGACAGGGAGAGGCGTAGGCACCAGAGGGGGTAGGGAGAGGCGTAGGGACCAGAGGGGGTAGGGAGAGGCGTAGGGACCAGAGGGGTATCAGAGCGATGAGAAGGAGTGTAGAGGGTGAGATGGGTCACCAAGACGGGGAAGGGTGTAGGGTGGGAGGGGGTCATAGTAATGGGGAGAGGTGTAGGAGACGGTGGGTGTTACAGAGATGGGGAGGGGTGTAGTCACCGGTGGGGGTTATAACGAAGGGGAGGATTCTACAAGACCGGACGAGTCACTGTGGGAGAGACGAGCCTCCCAATACCTCTCACCTGCTGTTCGTGTATCCTGCGTGGTAACATTCGTCACCTGAGTCGGTTCTAAGGATCCTGCGTAATGAATTGTGGAAAAAAAACAGTTAGAATGATCCCTGGATGTGTCTGGAAAATGTTCGGTTCATGCTGAGGGATGGTTGGGGTTGTTAGGTAGGAGGTGATAGCAGAGATTTGGTTGGGTATAGGGTCCGGAGAGTGTCACAGAGATGGGGAGGGGTGCAGGGTCCAGAGGTGGTCACAGAGACAGCGAGGGGTGTAGGGGCTGGAAGGAGTCACAGAGACGGGGAGGTGTGCCGTGGCAGAACTGTGCCACATGGACGGGGTGGGGTGTAGAGACCAGAGGGCTTTTCACCGAGACAGGGAGGAGTGTCATCACTAGAGGGGGTCATGGAGACAAGGAATGCAGGAACCAGAGGGGGGCAGGGAGAGGCATAAGGACCAGAGGGGGGCAGGGAGAGGCGTAGGGACCAGAGGGGGACAGGGTGAGGCGTACGGACAAGAGGGAGACCGGGAGAGGCGTAGGGACCAGAGGGAGACCGGGAGAGGCGTAGGCTCCAGAGGGGGGCAGGGAGAGGCGTAGGGACCAGGGGGGTACAGAGGGAGGCGTAGGGACCCGGGGGTGGACAGGGGGAGGCGTAGGGACCGGGGGGGGGGGGGGATAGGCGGAGGCGTAGGGACAAGAGGGAGACCGGGAGAGGCGTAGGCTCCAGAGGCGGGGAGGGAGAGGCGTAGGGACCAGGGGGGTACAGGGAGAGGCGTAGGCTCCAGAGGGGGGCAGGGAGAGGCATAAGGACCAGAGGGGTACAGGAGGAGGCCTAAGGACCAGAGAGGGACAGGGGGAGGCGTAGGGACCAGGTGGGGGCAGAGACAGGGAGAATTCTAGGGACCAGAGGGGGTCAGGGAGAGGCGTAGGGACCAGAGGGGGTCAGGGAGAGGCGTAGGGACCAGAGGGCGACAGGAAGAGTCGTAGGGACCACAAGTAAATTGGGAGAGTCGTAGCGACCGGAGGGAGACAGGGAGAGGCGTAGGGACCAGAGGGGGTAGGGAGAGGCGTAGGGACCAGAGGGGTATCAGAGCGATGAGAAGGAGTGTAGAGGGTGAGATGGGTCACCAAGACGGGGAAGGGTGTAGGGTGGGAGGGGGTCATAGTAATGGGGAGAGGTGTATGAGACGGTGGGTGTTACAGAGATGGGGAGGGGTGTAGTCACCGGTGGGGGTTATAACGAAGGGGAGGATTCTACAAGACCGGACGAGTCACTGTGGGAGAGACGAGCCTCCCAATACCTCTCACCTGCTGTTCGTGTATCCTGCGTGGTAACATTCGTCACCTGAGTCGGTTCTAAGGATCCTGCGTAATGAATTGTGGAAAAAAAACAGTTAGAATGATCCCTGGATGTGTCTGGAAAATGTTCGGTTCATGCTGAGGGATGGTTGGGGTTGTTAGGTAGGAGGTGATAGCAGAGATTTGGTTGGGTATAGGGTCCGGAGAGTGTCACAGAGATGGGGAGGGGTGCAGGGTCCAGAGGTGGTCACAGAGACAGCGAGGGGTGTAGGGGCTGGAAGGAGTCACAGAGACGGGGAGGTGTGCCGTGGCAGAACTGTGCCACATGGACGGGGTGGGGTGTAGAGACCAGAGGGCTTTTCACCGAGACAGGGAGGAGTGTCATCACGAGAGGGGGTCATGGAGACAAGGAATGCAGGAACCAGAGGGGGGCAGGGAGAGGCATAAGGACCAGAGGGGTACAGGAGGAGGCCTAAGGACCAGAGGGGGACCGGGAGAGGCGTAGGGACCAGAGATGGACAGAGAGGCGTAGGGACCAGAGGGGGACAGGGAGAGGCGTAGGGACCAGAGGGAGACAGGGAGAGGCGTAGGGACCAGAGAGAGACAGTAGGAGGTGTTGGAACCAGAGGGAGAACAGGGAGAGGGGTAGGGACCAGAGGGGGTCAGAGAGAGGCGTAGGGACCAGAGGGAGACACGAGAGGCATTGGGACCAGAGGAGGCAGAAACAGGGAGAAGTGTAGGGACCAGAGGGGGACCGGGAGAGTCGTAGGGACCACAAGTAGATTGGGAGAGTCGTAGCGACCAGAGGGAGACGGGGAGAGGCGTTGGGAACAGAGGGAGACCGGGAGAGGCGTAGGGACCAGAGGGAGACGGGGAGCGGCGTAGGGACCAGAGGGAGACGGGGAGTGGCGTAGGGACCAGAGGGAGACGGAGGGAGGCGTAGGGACCAGAGAGGGACAGGGGGAGGCGTAGGGACCAGGTGGGGGCAGAGACAGGGAGAATTCTAGGGACCAGAGGGGGTCAGGGAGAGGCGTAGGGACCAGAAGGCGACAGGGAGAGTCGTAGGGACCACAAGTAAATTGGGAGAGTCGTAGCGACCGGAGGGAGACCGGGAGAGGCGTAGGGACCAGAGGGGGACAGGGAGAGGCATAGAGATCAGAGGGGGACAGGGAGAGGGGTAGGGACCAGAGGGGCTCAGAGGCTGGGAGAGGCGTAGGGACCAGAGGGGTATCAGAGCAATGCAAAGGAGTGTAGAGGGTGAGGTGGGTCAGCAAGACGGGGAAGGGTGGGGAAGGGTGTAGGGTGGGAGGGGGTCATAGTAATGGGGAGAGGTGTAGGAGACGGTGGGTGTTACAGAGATGGGGAGGGTGTAGTCACCGGTGGGGGTTATAACGAAGGGGAGGATTCTACAAGACCGGACGAGTCACTGTGGGAGAGACAAGCCGCCCAATACCTCTCACCTGCTGTTCGTGTATCCTGCGTGGGAACTGTCGTCACCTGACTCGGTTCTAAGGATCCTGCGTAATGGGTTGTGGAAAAAAAACAGTTAGAACGATCCCTGGATGTGTCTGGAAAATCTCCAGTTCTTGCTGAGGGATGGTTGGGGTTGTTAGGTAGGAGGGGATAGCAGAGACAGGAAGTGTAGGGTACAGAGAGTGTGACAGAGATGTGGAGGGGTGTAGGGTACAGAGGTGGTCACCGAGACAGCGAGGGCTGTAGAGGCTGGAAGGAGTCACAGAGACGGGGAGGAGTGTCATCACCAGAGAGTGTCACAGAGATGGGGTAGCGTGTAGGGTCCAGAGGTGGTCACATGGACAGGGAGGGGTGTAGGGACCAGGGGGGTTTTTCACAGAGACGGGGAGGGGTGTAGGGTCCAGAGAGTGTCACAGAGATGGGGTAGGGTGTAGGGTCTGGAGAGTGTCACAGATGGGGAGGGGTGTAGGGTCCGGAGAGCGTCACAGAGATGGGGAGGGGTGTAGGGTCTGGAGAGTGTGACAGAGATGAGGAGGGGTGTAGGGTCCAGAGGTGGTCACAGAGACAGGGAGGGGTGTAGGGACCAGGGGGTTTTTCACAGAGACAGGGAGAAGTGTAGGGACCAGACGGGGTCAGGGAGCGGCATAGGGACCAGAGGGAGACCGGGAGAGGCGTAGGGACCAGAGGGGGGCAGGGAGAGATGTAGGGACCAGGGAGGGACAGGGGGAGGCGTAGGGACCAGGGGGGGACAGGGGTAGGCGTAGGGACCGGGGGGGGACAGGGAGAGGCATAGGGACCGGGGAGGGACAGGGGGAGGTGTAGGGACTGGGGGGGGGGACAGGGGGAGGCGTAGGGACCGGGGGGGGGGGACAGGGGGAGGCGTAGGGACCGGGGGGGGGGGGACAGGGGGAGGTGTAGGAACCAGAGGGGGGCAGGGAGAGGCGTAGGAACCAGAGGGGGTCAGGGAGAGGCATAGGGACCAGAAAGAGACCGGGAGAGGCGTAGGGACCAGAGGGAGACAGGGAGAGGTGTAGGGACCAGAGGGGGACAGGGAGAGGCGTAGGGACCAGAGAGGGGCAGGGAGAGATGTAGGGACCAGGGAGGGACAAGGGGAGGCGTAGGGACCAGGGGGGGACAGGGGTAGGCGTAGGGACCGGGGGGGACAGGGAGAGGCATAGGGACCGGGGAGGGACAGGGGGAGGTGTAGGGACTGGGGGGGGGGACAGGGGGAGGCGTAGGGACCGGGGGGGGGGGACAGGGGGAGGCGTAGGGACCGGGGGGGGGCAGGGGGAGGTGTAGGAACCAGAGGGGGGCAGGGAGAGGCGTAGGAACCAGAGGGGGTCAGGGAGAGGCGTAGGGACCAGAAAGAGACCGGGAGAGGCGTAGGGACCAGAGGGAGACAGGGAGAGGTGTAGAGACCAGAGGGGGACAGGGAGAGGCGTAGAGACCAGAGGGGGACAGGGAGAAGCATAGGGATCAGAGGGGGACAGGGAGAGGCGTAGGGACCAGAGGGGGGCAGGGAGAGGCATAGGGACCGGGGAGGGACAGGGGGAGGTGTAGGGACTGGGGGGGTGGGGACAGTGGGGGGCGTAGGGACTGGGGGGGGGACAGGGGGAGGCGTAGGGACCGGGGGGGGGGACAGGGGGAGGTGTAGGAACCAGACGGGGCCGGGAGAGGCGTAGGAACCAGAGGGGGTCAGGGAGAGGCGTGGGGACCAGAAAGAGACCGGGAGAGGCGTAGGGACCAGAGGGAGACAGGGAGAGGTGTAGAGACCAGAGGGGGACAGGGAGAGGCGTAGAGACCAGAGGGGGACAGCGAGAGGCGTAGGGACCAGATGGGGACAGGGAGAGGCGTAGGGACCAGAGGGGGGCAGGGAGAGAAGTAGGGACCAGGGAGGGACAGGGGGAGGCGTAGGGACCAGGGGGGGACAGGGGTAGGCGTAGGGACCGGGGGGGACAGGGAGAGGCATAGGGACCGGGGAGGGACAGGGGGAGGTGTAGGGACTGGGGGGGGGGGACAGGGGGAGGCGTAGGGACCGGGGGGGGGGGACAGGGGGAGGCGTAGGGACCGGGGGGGGGGGGACAGGGGGAGGCGTAGGGACCGGGGGGGGGGGACAGGGGGAGGTGTAGGAACCAGAGAGGGGCAGGGAGAGATGTAGGGACCAGGGAGGGACAGGGGGAGGTGTAGGGACTGGGGGGGGGGGGACAGGGGGAGGCGTAGGTACCGGGGGGGGGGGACAGGAGGAGGCGTAGGGACCGGGGGGGGGGGACAGGGGGAGGTGTAGGAACCAGAGGGGGGCAGGGAGAGGCGTAGGAACCAGAGGGGGGTCAGGGAGAGGCGTAGGGACCAGAAAGAGACCGGGAGAGGCGTAGGGACCAGAGGGGGGTCAGGGAGAGGTGTAGAGACCAGAGGGGGACAGGGAGAGGCGTAGAGGGGGGACAGGGAGAGGCGTAGAGACCAGAGGGGGACAGGGAGAGGCGTAGGGACCAGAGGGGGACAGGGAGAGGCGTAGGGACCAAGAGGGGGGCAGGGAGAGAGGTAGGGACCAGAGGGGTATCACAGCAATGCAAAGGAGTGTAGAGGGGTGAGATGGGTCACCAAGACGGGGAAGGGTGTAGGGTGGGGGAGGGGTGGGTCATAGTAATGGGGAGAGATGTAGGAGACGGTGGGTGTTACAGAGATGGGAGGGGTGTAGTCACCAGTGGGGGTTATAACGAAGGGGAGGATTGTACAAGACCGGACGAGTCACTGTGGGAGAGACAAGCCTCCCAATACATCTCACCTGCTGTTCGTGTATCCTGAGTGGGAACTGTCGTCACCTGAGTCGGTTCTGAGGACCCTGCGTAATGGATTGTGGGGAAAAAACAGTTAGAACGATCCCTGGATGTGTCTGGAAAATGTTCAGTTCATGCTGATGGATGGTTGGGGTTGTTCGGTAGGAGAGGATAACAGAGACAGAAAGTGTACGGTCCGGAGAGTGTGACCAGAGATTGGGTTGGGGTTTAGGGTCCAGAGGTGGTCAC
>NW_027275315.1:32074-62641 GCF_030028105.1 Mobula birostris
GGTGCCTACGCCTCTCCCTGTCCCTCTCTGGTCCCTACGCCTCTCCTTGTCTCCCTCTGGTCCCTACGCCTCTCCCTGCCCCCTCTGGTCCCTACGCCTCTCCCTGTCCCCCTCTGCTCCTTACGCCTCTCCCTGCCCCCCTCTAGTCCCTGCGCCTCTCCCTGTCCCCCTCTGGTCCCTGGAATTCTCCCCGTCTCTGCCCCCCCCAGTCCCTATGCCTCTCCCTGTCCCCTTCTGGTTCCAACACCTCCCCCTGTATTCCTCTGGTCCCTAAGCCTCCCCCTGTCCCCCTCTGGTTCCAACACCTCTCCCTGTCCCCCTCTGGCCCCTACACCTCTCCCTGTCCCCCTCTGGTCCTTACGCCTCTCCCTGCCCCCCTCTGGTTCCAACACCTCCTACTGTCTCTCTCTAGTCCCTACACCTCTCCCTGTCTCCCTCTGGTCCCTACGCCTCTCCCTGTCCCCCTCTGGTCCCTACGCCTCTCCCGGTCTCCCTCTTGTCCCTACGCCTCTCCCTGTCCTCCTCTGGTCCCTACGCCTCTCCCTGTCCCCCCCCCCCGGTCTCTACGCCTCACCCTCCCCCCCCCCCCCGGTCCCTACGCCTCCCCCTGTCCCCCCCCCCCCCGGTCCCTACGCCTCCCCCTGTCCCCCCCCCCCGGTACCTACGCCTCCTCCTGTCCCCCCCCCCGGTCCCTACGCCTCCCCCTGTCCCCCTCCGGTCCCTACGCCTCCCCCTGTACCCCCCTGGTCCCTATGCCTCCCCATGCCCCCCTCTGGAGCCTATGCCTCTCCCTGCCCCCCTCTGGTCCCTAAGTCTCTCCCTGCCCCCCTCTGGAGCCTACGTCTCTCCCTGTACCCCCTCTGGTCCCTACGCCTCTCCCTGCCCCCCTCTGGTCCCTACGCCTCTCCCGGTCCCCCTCTGGTCCTTAGGCCTCCTCCTGTACCCCTCTGGTCCTTATGCCTCTCCCTGCCCCCCTCTGGTTCCTGCATTCCTTGTCTCCATGACCCCCTCTCGTGATGACACTCCTCCCTGTCTCGGTGAAAAGCCCTCTGGTCTCTACACCCCACCCCCGTCCATGTGGCACAGTTCTGCCACGGCACACCTCCCCGTCTCTGTGACTCCTTCCAGCCCCTACACCCCTCGCTGTCTCTGTGACCACCTCTGGACCCTGCACCCCTCCCCATCTCTGTGACACTCTCCGGACCCTATACCCAACCAAATCTCTGCTATCACCTCCTACCTAACAACCCCAACCATCCCTCAGCATGAACCGAACATTTTCCAGACACATCCAGGGATCATTCTAACTGTTTTTTTTCCACAATTCATTACGCAGGATCCTTAGAACCGACTCAGGTGACGAATGTTACCACGCAGGATACACGAACAGCAGGTGAGAGGTATTGGGAGGCTCGTCTCTCCCACAGTGACTCGTCCGGTCTTGTAGAATCCTCCCCTTCGTTATAACCCCCACCGGTGACTACACCCCTCCCCATCTCTGTAACACCCACCGTCTCCTACACCTCTCCCCATTACTATGACCCCCTCCCACCCTACACCCTTCCCCGTCTTGGTGACCCATCTCACCCTCTACACTCCTTCTCATCGCTCTGATACCCCTCTGGTCCCTACGCCTCTCCCTACCCCCTCTGGTCCCTACGCCTCTCCCTGTCTCCCTCCGGTCGCTACGACTCTCCCAATTTACTTGTGGTCCCTACGACTCTCCCTGTCGCCCTCTGGTCCCTACGCCTCTCCCTGACCCCCTCTGGTCCCTAGAATTCTCCCTGTCTCTGCCCCCACCTGGTCCCTACGCCTCCCCCTGTCCCTCTCTGGTCCTTAGGCCTCCTCCTGTACCCCTCTGGTCCTTATGCCTCTCCCTGCCCCCCTCTGGAGCCTACGCCTCTCCCTGTACCCCCCTGGTCCCTACGCCTCTCCCTCCCCGCCTCTGGAGCCTACGCCTCTCCCGGTCTCCCTCTTGTCCCTACGCCTCCGCCTGTTCCCCCCCCCCCCCCCGGTCCCTACGCCTCCCCCTGTCCACCCCCGGTCCCTACGCCTCCCTCTGTACCCCCCTGGTCCCTACGCCTCTCCCTGCCCCCCTCTGGAGCCTACGCCTCTCCCGGTCTCCCTCTGGTCCCTACGCCTCTCCCGGTCTCCCTCTTGTCCCTACGCCTCACCCTGTCCCCCTCTGGTCCCTACGCATCTCCCTGCCCCCCTCTGGAGCCTGCGCCTCTCCCTGCCCCCCTCTGGTCCCTACGCCTCTCCCGGTCTCCCTCTTGTCCATACGCCTCCTCCTGTACCCCTCTGGTCCCTACGCCTCTCCCTGTCTCCCTCCGGTCGCTACGACTCTCCCAATTTACTTGTGGTCCCTACGACTCTCCCTGTCACCCTCTGGTCCCTACGCCTCTCCCTGACCCCCTCTGGTCCCTAGAATTCTCCCTGTCTCTGCCCCCACCTGGTCCCTACGCCTCCCCCTGTCCCTCTCTGGTCCCTACGCCTCCCTCCGTCTCCCTCTGGTCCCTACGCCACTCCCCGTCTCCCTCTGGTCCCTACGCCGCTCCCCGTCTCCCTCTGGTCCCTACGCCTCTCCGGGTCTCCCTCTGTTCCCAACGCCTCTCCCCGTCTCCCTCTGGTCGCTACGACTCTCCCAATCTACTTGTGGTCCCTACGACTCTCCCGGTCCCCTTCTGGTCCCTACACTTCTCCCTGTTTCTGCCCCCTCTGGTCCCAATGCCTCTCCTGTCTCCCTCTGGTCCCTACACCTCTCTCTGACCCCCTCTGGTCCCTAACCCTCTCCCTGTTCTCCCTCTGGTTCCAACACCTCCTACTGTCTCTCTCTGGTCCCTACGCCTCTCCCTGTCTCCCTCTGGTCCCTGCGACTCTCCCGGTCTCCCTGTGGTCCCTACGACACTCCCGGTCTCCCTCTGGTCCCTACGCCTCTTCCTGACCCCCTCTGGTCCTTACGCCTCTCCTTGTCTCCCTCTGGTCCATACGCATCTCCCTGCCCCCTCTGGTCCCTACGCCTCTCCCTGTCCCCCTCTGGTCCCTACGCCTCTCCCTGTCCCCCTCTGGTCCCTACGCCTCTCTTTGTCCACCTCTGGTCCTTACGCCTCTCCCTGCCCCCCTCTAGTCCCTACGCCTCTTCCTGTCCCCCTCTGGTCCTTGCGTCTCTCCCTGTCTCCCTCTGGTCCCTACGCCTCTCCCTGTCCCCCTCTGGTCTCTATGCCTCTCCCTGTCCCCCTCTGGTCCCTACGCCTCTCCCGGTCTCCCTCTGGTCCCTATACCTCTCCTGGTCTCCCTCTGGTCCCTATACCTCTCCCGGTCCCCCTCTGGTCCCTACGCCTCTCTCTGTCCCCCTCTGGTCCTTACGCCTCTCCCGGTCTCCCTCTGGTCCCTATGCCTCTCCTTGACCCCGTCTGGTCCCTACACCCCTCCCTGTCCACGTGGCACAGTTCGGCCACGACACACCTCCCCGTCTCTGTGACTCCTTCCAACCCCTACACCCCTCGCTGTCTCTGTGACCACCTCTGTACCCTACACCCAACCCAACCTCTGTCACATTCTCCGGACCCTACACCCCTCCACATATCTGTGACACTCTCCGGACCCTACACCCCTCCACAGCTCTGTCACACTCTCTGTACCCTACACTTTCTGTCTCTGCTATCCCCTCCTACCTAACAACCCCAACCATCCCTCAGCAAGAATTGAACATTTTCCAGACACATCCAGGGACGTTCTAACTGTTTTTTTTCCACAATCCATTACACAGGACCATTGCAACCGACTCAGGTGACGAATGTTACCACGCAGGATACACGAGCAGCAGGTGAGAGATATTGGGAGGCTCGTCTCTCCCACAGTGACTCGTCCGGTCTTGTAGAATCCTCCCCTTCGTTATAACCCCCACCGGTGACTACACCCCTCCCCATCTCTGTAACACCCACTGTCTCCTACACCTCTCCCCATTACTATGACCCCCTCCCACCCTACACCCTTCCCTGTCTCTGTGACCCATCTCACCCTCCACATTCCTTCGCATTGCTGTGATACCCCTCTAGTCCCTACGCCTCTCCCTGTCTCTGAGCCCCACTGGTCCCTACGCATCTCCCTGTCCCCTCTGGTCTCTACGCCTCTCCCTGTCTCTGTCCTCCTCTGGTCCCTATGCCTCTCCCTTCCTCTGATCTTTCTCTGTGACCACCTCTGGACCCTACACCCAGCCCAATTTCTGTCACACTCTCCGGACCGTACACTTTCTGTCTCTGTTATCCCCTCCTACCGAACAACCCCAACCATCCATCAGCATGAACTGAACATTTTCCAGACACATCCAGGGATCGTTCTAACTGTTTTTTTCCACAATCCATTACGCAGGGTCCTCAGAACCGACTCAGGTGACGACAGTTCCCACGCAGGTTACACGAACAGCAGGTGAGAGGTATTGGCAGGCTCATCTCTCTCACAGTGACTCGTCCGGTCTTGTACAATCCTCCCCTTCGTTATAACCCCCACTGGTGACTACACCCTCCCCATCTCTGTAACACCCACCGTCTCCTACATCTCTCCCCATTAGTATGACCTCCTCCCACCCTACACCCTTCCCCGTCTCAGTGACCCACCTCACCCTCTACACTCCTTTGCATTGCTGTGATACCCCTCTGGTACCTACGCTTCCCCCTGTCCCCCCCTGTCCCTACGCCTCCACCTGTCCCACCCCCCCCCGGTCCCTACGCCTCCCCCTGTCCCCCCCCCCAGTCCCTACGCCTCCCCCTGTCCCCCCCCCCCGGTCCCTACGCCTCCCTCTGTCCTCCCCCCGGTCCCTACGACTCCCCCTGTCCCTCCCCCGGTCCCTACGCCTCCCACTGTCCGCCCCCCCCCCCCGGTCCCCCCCCCAGTCCCTACGCCTCCGCCTGTCCCCCCCTCCCGGTCCCTACGCCTCCCTCTGTCCCCCCCCCCCGGTCCCTACGCCTCCCCCTGTCCCTCCCCCGGTCCCTACGTCTCCCACTGTCCCCACCCCCCCCCGGTCCCTACGCCTCTCCCTGTCCCCCCCCCCCCGGTCCCTACGCCTCCCCCTGTCCACCCCCCGGTCCCTACGCCTCCCTCTGTACCCCCCTGGTCCCTACGCCTCTCCCTGCCCCCCTCTGGTCCCTACGCCTCTCCCTGCCCCCCTCTGGAGCCTACGCCTCTCCCTGCCCCCCTCTGGTCCCTACGCCTCTCCCTGCCCCCCTCTGGAGCCCCTACTGTCTCTCTCTGGTCCCTACGCCTCTCCCTGTCTCCCTCTGGTCCCTACGACTCTCCCGGTCTCCCTGTGGTCCCTACGACACTCCCGGTCTCCCTCTGGTCCCTACGCCTCTTCCTGACCCCCTCTGGTCCTTACGCCTCCTCTTGTCCCCCTCTGGTCCCTACGCCTCTCCTTGTCTCCCTCTGGTCCATACGCATCTCCCTGCCCCCTCTGGTCCCTACGCCTCTCCCTGTCCCCCTCTGGTCCCTACGCCTCTCCCTGTCCCCCTCTGGTCCCTACGCCTCTCTTTGTCTCCCTCTGGTCCCTACGCCTCTCCCTGTCTCCCTCTGGTCCCTACGCCTCTCCCTGTCCCCCTCTGGTCTCTACGCCTCTCCCTGTCTCTGTCCTCCTCTGGTCCCTATGCCTCTCCCTTCCTCTGGTCTTTCTCTGTGACCACCTCTGGACCCTAAACCCAACCCAATCTCTGTCACACTCTCCGGACCGTACACTTTCTGTCTCTGTTATCCTCTCCTACCGAACAACCCCAACCATCCATCAGCATGAACTGAACATTTTCCAGACACATCGAGGGATCGTTCTAACTGTTTTTTCCCCACAATCCATTACGCAGGGTCCTCAGAACCGACTCAGGTGACGACAGTTCCCACTCAGGATACACGAACAGCAGGTGAGATGTATTGGGAGGCTCGTCTCTCCCACAGTGACTCGTCCGGTCTTGTAGAATCCTCCCCTTCATTATAACCCCCACTGGTGACTACACCCCTCCCCATCTCTGTAACACCCACCGTCTCCTACATCTCTCCCCATTAGTATGACCTCCTCCCAATCTAAACCCTTCCCCGTCTTGGTGACCCATCTCACCCTCTACACTCCTTTGCATTGCTGTGATACCCCTCTGGTCCCTACCTCTCTCCCTGTCCCCCTCTGGTCCCTACGCCTCTCCCTGTCCCCCTCTGGTCCCTACGCCTCTCCTTGTCCCCCTCTGGTCTCTACGCCTCTCCCTGTCCCCCTCTGGTCTCTACACCTCTCCCTGTCTCCCTCTGGTCCCTACGCCTCTCCCGGTCTCTTTCTGGTCCCTACGCCTCTCCCTGACCCCCTCTGGTTCCTACGCCTCTCCCTGCCCCCCTCTGGTTCCTACACCTCCCCCTGTCCCCCCCCCCGGTCCCTACGCCTCCCCCTGTCCCCCCCCCCCGGTCCCTACGCCTCCCCCTGTCCCCCTCTGGTCCCTACGCCTCTCGCTGTCCCCCGCCCCGGTCCCTATGCCTCCCCCTGTCCCCCGCCGGTCCCTACGCCTCCCCATGTACCCCCCTGGTCCCTACGCCTCCCCCTGTACCCCCCTGGTCCCTACGCCTCCCCATGCCCCCCTCTGGAGCCTATGCATCTCCTGGTCCCCCTCTGGTCCCTAAGTCTCTCCCTGCCCCCCTCTGGAGCCTACGTCTCTCCCTGTACCCCCCTGGTCCCTACGCCTCTCCCTGCCCCCCTCTGGAGCCTACGCCTCTCCCTGTACCCCCCTGGTCCCTACGCCTCTCCCTGCCCCCCTCTGGAGCCTACGCCTCTCCCTGTACCCCCCTGGTCCCTACGCCTCTCCCTCCCCGCCTCTGGAGCCTACGCCTCTCCCGGTCTCCCTCTTGTCCCTACGCCTCCGCCTGTTCCCCTCCCCCACCCCGGTCCCTACACCTCCCCCTGTCCCCCCCCCCCCGGTCCCTACGCCTCCTCCTGTCCCGCTCTGGAGCCTACGCCTCTTCCGGTCTCCCTCTTGTCCCTACGCCTCCGCCTGTCCCCCCCCCCCCCGGTACCTACGCCTCCCTCTGTCCCCCCCCCCCCGGTCCCTACGCCTCCTCCTGTACCCCTCTGGTCCTTATGCCTCTCCCTGCCCCCCTCTGGTTCCTGCATTCCTTGTCTCCATGACCCCCTCTAGTGATGACACTCCTCCCTGTCTCGGTGAAAAGCCCTCTGGTCTCTACACCCCACCCCGTCCATGTGGCACAGTTCTGCCACGGCACACGTCCCCGTCTCTGTGACTCCTTCCAGCCCCTACACCCCTCGCTGTCTCTGTGACCACCTCTGGACCCTGCACCCCTCCCCATCTCTGTGACACTCTCCGGACCCTATACCCAACCAAATCTCTGCTATCACCTCCTACCTAACAACCCCAACCATCCCTCAGCATGAACCGAACATTTTCCAGACACATCCAGGGATCATTCTAACTGTTTTTTTTCCACAATTCATTACGCAGGATCCTTAGAACCGACTCAGGTGACGAATGTTACCACGCAGGATACACGAACAGCAGGTGAGAGGTATTGGGAGGCTCGTCTCTCCCACAGAGACTCGTCCGGTCTTGTAGAATCCTCCCCTTCGTTATAACCCCCACCGGTAACTACACCCCTCCCCATCTCTGTAACACCCACCGTCTCCTACACCTCTCCCCATTACTATGACCCCCTCCCACCCTACACCCTTCCCCGTCTTGGTGACCCATCTCACCCTCTACACTCCTTCTCATCGCTCTGATACCCCTCTGGTCCCTACGCCTCTCCCTACCCCCTCTGGTCCCTACGCCTCTCCCTGTCTCCCTCCGGTCGCTACGACTCTCCCAATTTACTTGTGGTCCCTACGACTCTCCCTGTCGCCCTCTGGTCCCTACGCCTCTCCCTGACCCCCTCTGGTCCCTAGAATTCTCCCTGTCTCTGCCCCCACCTGGTCCCTACGCCTCTCCCTGTCCCCTTCTCGTTCCAACACCTCCCCCTGTCCCTCTCTGGTCCCTTCGCCTCCCCCTGTCCCTCTCTGGTCCCTACGCCTCCCCCCGTCTCCCTCTGGTCCCTACGCCACTCCCCGTCTCCCTCTGGTCCCTGCGCCGCTCCCCGTCTCCCTCTGGTCCCTACGACTCTCCCGGTCTCCCTCTGTTCCCAACGCCTCTCCCCGTCTCCCTCTGGTCGCTACAACTCTCCCAATCTACTTGTGGTCCCTACGACTCTCCCGGTCCCCCTCTGGTCCCTGCACTTCTCCCTGTTTCTGCCCCCTCTGGTCCCAATGCCTCTCCTGTCTCCCTCTGGTCCCTACCCCTCTCCCTGTTCTCCCTCTGGTTCCAACACCTCCTACTGTCTCTCTCTGGTCCCTACGCCTCTCCCTGTCTCCCTCTGGTCCCTACGACTCTCCCGGTCTCCCTGTGGTCCCTACGACACTCCCGGTCTCCCTCTGGTCCCTCCACCTCTCCCTGACCCCCTCTGGCCTCTACTCTTCTCCCTGTCTCTGCCCCCTCTGGTCCCAATGCCTCCCCCTGTCCCACTCTGGTCCCTACGTCTCTCCCGGTCTCCTTGTGGTCCCTACGACTCTCCTGGTCTCCCTCTGGTCCCTACGTGTCTCCCTGTCTCTGCCCCCCTCTGGTCCTTACTCCTCTCCCTGTCCCCCCTCTGGTCCCTACGCCTCTCCCTGTCCCCCTATGGTCCCTACACCTCTCCCTGTCCCCCTCTGGTCCTTACGCCTCCTCTTGTCCCCCTCTGGTCCCTACGCCCCCTCATGCCCTTCTCTGGTCCCTATGCCTCTCCCTGAATCCCTCTGGTGCCTACGCCTCTCCCTGTCCCTCTCTGGTCCCTACGCCTCTCCTTGTCTCCCTCTGGTCCCTATGCCTCTCCCTGCCCCCTCTGGTCCCTACGCCTCTCCCTGTCCCCCTCTGCTCCTTACGCCTCTCCCTGCCCCCCTCTAGTCCCTGCGCCTCTCCCTGTCCCCCTCTGGTCCCTGGAATTCTCCCCGTCTCTGCCGCCCCCCAGTCCCTATGCCTCTCCCTGTCCCCTTCTGGTTCCAACACCTCCCCCTGTATTCCTCTGGTCCCTAAGCCTCCCCCTGTCCCCCTCTGGTTCCAACACCTCTCCCTGTCCCCCTCTGGCCCCTACACCTCTCCCTGTCCCCCTCTGGTCCTTACGCCTCTCCCTGCCCCCCTCTGGTTCCAACACCTCCTACTGTCTCTCTCTAGTCCCTACACCTCTCCCTGTCTCCCTCTGGTCCCTACGCCTCTCCCTGTCCTCCTCTGGTCCCTACGCCTCTCCCAGTCCCCCCCCCCCCCGGTCTCTACGCCTCCCCCTCCCCCCCCCCCGGTCCCTACGCCTCCCCCTGTCCCCCCCCCCGGTCCCTACGCCTCCCCCTGTCCCCCCCCCCGGTACCTACGCCTCCTCATGTCCCCCCCCCGGTCCCTACGCCTCCCCCTGTCCCCCTCCGGTCCCTACGCCTCCCCCTGTACCCCCCTGGTCCCTATGCCTCCCCATGCCCCCCTCTGGAGCCTATGCCTCTCCCTGCCCCCCTCTGGTCCCTAAGTCTCTCCCTGCCCCCCTCTGGAGCCTACGTCTCTCCCTGTACCCCCTCTGGTCCCTACGCCTCTCCCTGCCCCCCTCTGGTCCCTACGCCTCTCCCGGTCCCCCTCTGGTCCTTAGGCCTCCTCCTGTACCCCTCTGGTCCTTATGCCTCTCCCTGTCCCCCTCTGGTTCCTGCATTCCTTGTCTCCATGACCCCCTCTCGTGATGACACTCCTCCCTGTCTCGGTGAAAAGCCCTCTGGTCTCTACACCCCACCCCGTCCATGTGGCACAGTTCTGCCACGGCACACCTCCCCGTCTCTGTGACTCCTTCCAGCCCCTACACCCCTCGCTGTCTCTGTGACCACCTCTGGACCCTGCACCCCTCCCCATCTCTGTGACACTCTCCGGACCCTATACCCAACCAAATCTCTGCTATCACCTCCTACCTAACAACCCCAACCATCCCTCAGCATGAACCGAACATTTTCCAGACACATCCAGGGATCATTCTAACTGTTTTTTTTCCACAATTCATTACGCAGGATCCTTAGAACCGACTCAGGTGACGAATGTTACCACGCAGGATACACGAACAGCAGGTGAGAGGTATTGGGAGGCTCGTCTCTCCCACAGTGACTCGTCCGGTCTTGTAGAATCCTCCCCTTCGTTATAACCCCCACCGGTGACTACACCCCTCCCCATCTCTGTAACACCCACCGTCTCCTACACCTCTCCCCATTACTATGACCCCCTCCCACCCTACACCCTTCCCCGTCTTGGTGACCCATCTCACCCTCTACACTCCTTCTCATCGCTCTGATACCCCTCTGGTCCCTACGCCTCTCCCTACCCCCTCTGGTCCCTACGCCTCTCCCTGTCTCCCTCCGGTCGCTACGACTCTCCCAATTTACTTGTGGTCCCTACGACTCTCCCTGTCGCCCTCTGGTCCCTACGCCTCTCCCTGACCCCCTCTGGTCCCTAGAATTCTCCCTGTCTCTGCCCCCACCTGGTCCCTACGCCTCCCCCTGTCCCTCTCTGGTCCTTAGGCCTCCTCCTGTACCCCTCTGGTCCTTATGCCTCTCCCTGCCCCCCTCTGGAGCCTACGCCTCTCCCTGTACCCCCCTGGTCCCTACGCCTCTCCCTCCCCGCCTCTGGAGCCTACGCCTCTCCCGGTCTCCCTCTTGTCCCTACGCCTCCGCCTGTCCCCCCCCTCCCCCGGTCCCTACGCCTCCCCCTGTCCACCCCCGGTCCCTACGCCTCCCTCTGTACCCCCCTGGTCCCTACGCCTCTCCCTGCCCCCCTCTGGTACCTACGCCTCCCCCTGTTCCCCCTCCCCGGTCCCTACGCTTCCCCCTGTCCCCCCCTGTCCCTACGCCTCCACCTGTCCCACCCCCCCCCGGTCCCTACGCCTCCCCCTGTCCCCCCCTCCAGTCCCTACGCCTCCCCCTGTCCCCCCCCCCGGTCCCTACGCCTCCCTCTGTCCTCTCCCCGGTCCCTACGACTCCCCCTGTCCCTCCCCCGGTCCCTACGCCTCCCACTGTCCGCCCCCCCCCCCGGTCCCCCCCCCAGTGCCTACGCTTCCCCCTGTCCCCCCCTGTCCCTACGCCTCCACCTGTCCCACCCCCCCCCGGTCCCTACGCCTCCCCCTGTCCCCCCCCCCAGTCCCTACGCCTCCCCCTGTCCCCCCCCCCGGTCCCTACGCCTCCCTCTGTCCTCTCCCCGGTCCCTACGCCTCCCTCTGTCCCCCCCCCCGGTCCCTACGCCTCCCCCTGTCCCTCCCCCGGTCCCTACGCCTCCCACTGTCCCCCCCCCCCCCGGTCCCTACGCCTCTCCCTGTCCCCCCCCCCCCCCGGTCCCTACGCCTCCCCCTGTCCACCCCCGGTCCCTACGCCTCCCTCTGTACCCCCCTGGTCCCTACGCCTCTCCCTGCCCCCCTCTGGTCCCTACGCCTCTCCCTGCCCCCCTCTGGAGCCTACGCCTCTCCCTGCCCCCCTCTGGTCCCTACGCCTCTCCCTGCCCCCCTCTGGAGCCTACGCCTCTCCCTGCCCCCCTCTGGTCCCTGCGCCTCTCCCGGTCTCCCTCTTGTCCCTACGCCTCCTCCTGTCCCGCTCTGGAGCCTACGCCTCTTCCGGTCTCCCTCTTGTCCCTACGCCTCTGCCTGTCCCCCCCCCCCCCCCGGTCCCTACGCCTCCCTCTGTCCCCCCCCCCCGGTCCCTACGCCTCCTCCTGTACCCCTCTGGTCCTTATGCCTCTCCCTGCCCCCCTCTGGTTCCTGCATTCCTTGTCTCCATGACCCCCTCTAGTGATGACACTCCTCCCTGTCTCGGTGAAAAGCCCTCTGGTCTCTACACCCCACCCCGTCCATGTGGCACAGTTCTGCCACGGCACACCTCCCCGTCTCTGTGACTCCTTCCAGCCCCTACACCCCTCGCTGTCTCTGTGACCACCTCTGGACCCTGCACCCCTCCCCATCTCTGTGACACTCTCCGGACCCTATACCCAACCAAATCTCTGCTATCACCTCCTACCTAACAACCCCAACCATCCCTCAGCATGAACCGAACATTTTCCAGACACATCCAGGGATCATTCTAACTGTTTTTTTTCCACAATTCATTACGCAGGATCCTTAGAACCGACTCAGGTGACGAATGTTACCACGCAGGATACACGAACAGCAGGTGAGAGGTATTGGGAGGCTCGTCTCTCCCACAGTGACTCGTCCGGTCTTGTAGAATCCTCCCCTTCGTTATAACCCCCACCGGTGACTACACCCCTCCCCATCTCTGTAACACCCACTGTCTCCTACACCTCTCCCCATTACTATGACCCCCTCCCACCCTACACCCTTCCCTGTCTCTGTGACCCATCTCACCCTCCACATTCCTTCGCATTGCTGTGATACCCCTCTAGTCCCTACGCCTCTCCCTGTCTCTGAGCCCCACTGGTCCCTACGCATCTCCCTGTCCCCTCTGGTCTCTACGCCTCTCCCTGTCTCTGTCCTCCTCTGGTCCCTATGCCTCTCCCTTCCTCTGATCTTTCTCTGTGACCACCTCTGGACCCTACACCCAGCCCAATTTCTGTCACACTCTCCGGACCGTACACTTTCTGTCTCTGTTATCCCCTCCTACCGAACAACCCCAACCATCCATCAGCATGAACTGAACATTTTCCAGACACATCCAGGGATCGTTCTAACTGTTTTTTTCCACAATCCATTACGCAGGGTCCTCAGAACCGACTCAGGTGACGACAGTTCCCACGCAGGATACACGAACAGCAGGTGAGAGGTATTGGCAGGCTCATCTCTCCCACAGTGACTCGTCCGGTCTTGTAGAATCCTCCCCTTCGTTATAACCCCCACCGGTGACTACACCCCTCCCCATCTCTGTAACACCCACCGTCTCCTACACCTCTCCCCATTACTATGACCCCCTCCCACCCTACACCCTTCCCCGTCTTGGTGACCCATCTCACCCTCTACACTCCTTCTCATCGCTCTGATACCCCTCTGGTCCCTACGCCTCTCCCTACCCCCTCTGGTCCCTACGCCTCTCCCTGTCTCCCTCCGGTCGCTACGACTCTCCCAATTTACTTGTGGTCCCTACGACTCTCCCTGTCGCCCTCTGGTCCCTACGCCTCTCCCTGACCCCCTCTGGTCCCTAGAATTCTCCCTGTCTCTGCCCCCACCTGGTCCCTACGCCTCCCCCTGTCCCTCTCTGGTCCTTAGGCCTCCTCCTGTACCCCTCTGGTCCTTATGCCTCTCCCTGCCCCCCTCTGGAGCCTACGCCTCTCCCTGTACCCCCCTGGTCCCTACGCCTCTCCCTCCCCGCCTCTGGAGCCTACGCCTCTCCCGGTCTCCCTCTTGTCCCTACGCCTCCGCCTGTCCCCCCCCTCCCCCGGTCCCTACGCCTCCCCCTGTCCACCCCCGGTCCCTACGCCTCCCTCTGTACCCCCCTGGTCCCTACGCCTCTCCCTGCCCCCCTCTGGTACCTACGCCTCCCCCTGTTCCCCCTCCCCGGTCCCTACGCTTCCCCCTGTCCCCCCCTGTCCCTACGCCTCCACCTGTCCCACCCCCCCCCGGTCCCTACGCCTCCCCCTGTCCCCCCCCCCCCAGTCCCTACGCCTCCCCCTGTCCCCCCCCCCCGGTCCCTACGCCTCCCTCTGTCCTCTCCCCGGTCCCTACGACTCCCCCTGTCCCTCCCCCGGTCCCTACGCCTCCCACTGTCCGCCCCCCCCCCGGTCCCCCCCCCAGTCCCTACGCCTCCCCCTGTCCCCTCCTCCCGGTCCCTACGCCTCCCTCTGTCCCCCCCCCCCCCGGTCCCTACGCCTCCCCCTGTCCCTCCCCCGGTCCCTACGCCTCCCACTGTCCCCCCCCCCCGGTCCCTACGCCTCTCCCTGTCCCCCCCTCCCCCCGGTCCCTACGCCTCCCCCTGTCCACCCCCGGTCCCTACGCCTCCCTCTGTACCCCCCTGGTCCCTACGCCTCTCCCTGCCCCCCTCTGGTCCCTACGCCTCTCCCTGCCCCCCTCTGGAGCCTACGCCTCTCCCTGCCCCCCTCTGGTCCCTACGCCTCTCCCTGCCCCCCTCTGGAGCCTACGCCTCTCCCTGCCCCCCTCTGGTCCCTGCGCCTCTCCCGGTCTCCCTCTTGTCCCTACGCCTCCTCCTGTCCCGCTCTGGAGCCTACGCCTCTTCCGGTCTCCCTCTTGTCCCTACGCCTCCGCCTGTCCCCCCCCCCCGGTCCCTACGCCTCCTCCTGTACCCCTCTGGTCCTTATGCCTCTCCCTGCCCCCCTCTGGTTCCTGCATTCCTTGTCTCCATGACCCCCTCTAGTGATGACACTCCTCCCTGTCTCGGTGAAAAGCCCTCTGGTCTCTACACCCCACCCCGTCCATGTGGCACAGTTCTGCCACGGCACACCTCCCCGTCTCTGTGACTCCTTCCAGCCCCTACACCCCTCGCTGTCTCTGTGACCACCTCTGGACCCTGCACCCCTCCCCATCTCTGTGACACTCTCCGGACCCTATACCCAACCAAATCTCTGCTATCACCTCCTACCTAACAACCCCAACCATCCCTCAGCATGAACCGAACATTTTCCAGACACATCCAGGGATCATTCTAACTGTTTTTTTTCCACAATTCATTACGCAGGATCCTTAGAACCGACTCAGGTGACGAATGTTACCACGCAGGATACACGAACAGCAGGTGAGAGGTATTGGGAGGCTCGTCTCTCCCACAGTGACTCGTCCGGTCTTGTAGAATCCTCCCCTTCGTTATAACCCCCACCGGTGACTACACCCCTCCCCATCTCTGTAACACCCACTGTCTCCTACACCTCTCCCCATTACTATGACCCCCTCCCACCCTACACCCTTCCCTGTCTCTGTGACCCATCTCACCCTCCACATTCCTTCGCATTGCTGTGATACCCCTCTAGTCCCTACGCCTCTCCCTGTCTCTGAGCCCCACTGGTCCCTACGCATCTCCCTGTCCCCTCTGGTCTCTACGCCTCTCCCTGTCTCTGTCCTCCTCTGGTCCCTATGCCTCTCCCTTCCTCTGATCTTTCTCTGTGACCACCTCTGGACCCTACACCCAGCCCAATTTCTGTCACACTCTCCGGACCGTACACTTACTGTCTCTGTTATCCCCTCCTACCGAACAACCCCAACCATCCATCAGCATGAACTGAACATTTTCCAGACACATCCAGGGATCGTTCTAACTGTTTTTTTCCACAATCCATTACGCAGGGTCCTCAGAACCGACTCAGGTGACGACAGTTCCCACGCAGGATACACGAACAGCAGGTGAGAGGTATTGGGAGGCTCGTCTCTCCCACAGTGACTCGTCCGGTCTTGTAGAATCCTCCCCTTCGTTATAACCCCCACTGGTGACTACACCCTCCCCATCTCTGTAACACCCACCGTCTCCTACATCTCTCCCCATTAGTATGACCTCCTCCCACCCTACACCCTTCTCCGTCTCAGTGACCCACCTCACCCTCTACACTCCTTTGCATTGCTGTGATACCCCTCTGGTACCTACGCCTCCCCCTGTTCCCCCTCCCCGGTCCCTACGCTTCCCCCTGTCCCCCCCTGTCCCTACGCCTCCACCTGTCCCACCCCCCCCCGGTCCCTACGCCTCCCCCTGTCCCCCCCCCCAGTCCCTACGCCTCCCCCTGTCCCCCCCCCGGTCCCTACGCCTCCCTCTGTCCTCCCCCCGGTCCCTACGACTCCCCCTGTCCCTCCCCCGGTCCCTACGCCTCCCACTGTCCGCCACCCCCCGGTCCCCCCCCCAGTCCCTACGCCTCCCCCTGTCCCCCCCTCCCGGTCCCTACGCCTCTCCCTGTCCCCCCCCCCCCGGTCCCTACGCCTCCCCCTGTCCACCCCCGGTCCCTACGCCTCCCTCTGTACCCCCCTGGTCCCTACGCCTCTCCCTGCCCCCCTCTGGTCCCTACGCCTCTCCCTGCCCCCCTCTGGAGCCTACGCCTCTCCCTGCCCCCCTCTGGTCCCTACGCCTCTCCCTGCCCCCCTCTGGAGCCTACGCCTCTCCCTGCCCCCCTCTGGTCCCTGCGCCTCTCCCGGTCTCCCTCTTGTCCCTACGCCTCCTCCTGTCCCGCTCTGGAGCCTACGCCTCTTCCGGTCTCCCTCTTGTCCCTACGCCTCCGCCTGTCCCCCCCCCCCCCCGGTCCCTACGCCTCCCTCTGTCCCCCACCCCCCCGGTCCCTACGCCTCCTCCTGTACCCCTCTGGTCCTTATGCCTCTCCCTGCCCCCCTCTGGTTCCTGCATTCCTTGTCTCCATGACCCCCTCTAGTGATGACACTCCTCCCTGTCTCGGTGAAAAGCCCTCTGGTCTCTACACCCCACCCCGTCCATGTGGCACAGTTCTGCCACGGCACACCTCCCCGTCTCTGTGACTCCTTCCAGCCCCTACACCCCTCGCTGTCTCTGTGACCACCTCTGGACCCTGCACCCCTCCCCATCTCTGTGACACTCTCCGGACCCTATACCCAACCAAATCTCTGCTATCACCTCCTACCTAACAACCCCAACCATCCCTCAGCTTGAACCGAACATTTTCCAGACACATCCAGGGATCATTCTAACTGTTTTTTTTCACAATTCATTACGCAGGATCCTTAGAACCGACTCAGGTGACGAATGTTACCACGCAGGATACACGAACAGCAGGTGAGAGGTATTGGAGGCTCGTCTCTCCCACAGTGACTAGTCCGGTCTTGTAGAATCCTCCCCTTCGTTATAACCCCCACCGGTGACTACACCCTCCCCATCTCTGTAACACCCACCGTCTCCTACACCTCTCCCCATTACTATGACCCCTCCCACCCTACACCCTTCCCCGTCTTGCTGACCCACCTCACCCTCTACACTCCTTCTCATTGCTCTGATACCCCTCTGGTCCCTACGCCTCTCCCTACCCCCTCTGGTCCCTACGCCTCTCCTGTCTCCCTCCGGTCGCTACGACTCTCCCAATTTACCTTGTGGTCCCTACGACTCTCCCTGTCGCCCTCTGGTCCCTACGCCTCTCCCTGACCCCCTCTGGTCCCTAGAATTCTCCCTGTCTCTGCCCCCACCTGGGTCCCTACGCCTCTCCCTGTCCCCTTCTCGTTCCAACACCTCCCCCTGTCCCTCTCTGGTCCCTTCGCCTCCCCCTGTCCTCTCTGGTCCCTACGCCTCCCCCGTCTCCCTCTGGTCCCTACGCCACTCCCCGTCTCCCTCTGGTCCCTGCGCCGCTCCCCGTCTCCCTCTGGTCCCTACGACTCTCCCGGTCTCCCTCTGTTCCCAACGCCTCTCCCCGTCTCCTCTGGTCGCTGCAACTCTCCCAATCTACTTGTGGTCCCTACGACTCTCCGGTCCCCCTCTGGTCCCTACACTTCTCCCTGTTTCTGCCCCCTCTGGTCCCAATGCCTCTCCTGTCTCCCTCTGGTCCCTACGCCTCTCTCTGACCCCCTCTGGTCCCTACCCCTCTCCCTGTTCTCCCTCTGGTTCCAACACCTCCTACTGTCTCTCTCTGGTCCCTACGCCTCTCCCTGTCTCCCTCTGGTCCCTACGACTCTCCCGGTCTCCCTGTGGTCCCTACGACACTCCCGGTCTCCCTCTGTCCCTCCACCTCTCCCTGACCCCCTCTGGCCTCTACTCTTCTCCCTGTCTCTGCCCCCCTCTGGTCCCAATGCCTCCCCTGTCCCACTCTGGTCCCTACGTCTCTCCCGGTCTCCTTGTGGTCCCTACGACTCTCCTGGTCTCCCTCTGGTCCCTACGTGTCTCCCTGTCTCTGCCCCCCTCTGGTCCTTACTCCTCTCCCTGTCCCCCCTCTGGTCCCTACGCCTCTCCTGTCCCCCTATGGTCCCTACACCTCTCCCTGTCCCCCTCTGGTCCTTACGCCTCCTCTTGTCCCCCTCTGGTCCCTACGCCCCCTCATGCCCTTCTCTGGTCCCTATGCCTCTCCCTGAATCCCTCTGGTGCCTACGCCTCTCCCTGTCCCTCTCTGGTCCCTACGCCTCTCCTTGTCTCCCTCTGGTCCCTACGCCTCTCCCTGCCCCTCTGGTCCCTACGCCTCTCCCTGTCCCCCTCTGCTCCTTACGCCTCTCCCTGCCCCCCTCTAGTCCCTGCGCCTCTCCCTGTCCCCCTCTGGTCCCTGGAATTCTCCCCGTCTCTGCCCCCCCCCAGTCCCTATGCCTCTCCCTGTCCCCTTCTGGTTCCAACACCTCCCCCTGTATTCCTCTGGTCCCTAAGCCTCCCCCTGTCCCCCTCTGGTTCCAACACCTCTCCCTGTCCCCCTCTGGCCCCTACACCTCTCCCTGTCCCCCTCTGGTCCTTACGCCTCTCCCTGCCCCCCTCTGGTTCCAACACCTCCTACTGTCTCTCTCTTGTCCCTGCACCTCTCCCTGTCTCCCTCTGGTCCCTACGCCTCTCCCTGTCCCCCTCTGGTCCCTACGCCTCTCCCGGTCTCCCTCTTGTCCCTACGCCTCTCCTGTCCTCCTCTGGTCCCTACGCCTCTCCCTGTCCCCCCCCCCCCGGTGTCTACGCCTCCCCCCCCCCCCCGGTCTCTACGCCTCCCCCTCCCCCCCCCTCCGGTCCCTACGCCTCCCCTGTCCCCCCCCCCCCGGTCCCTACGCCTCCCCCTGTCCCCCCCCCCGGTACCTACGCCTCCTCCTGTCCCCCCCCCGGTCCCTACGCCTCCCCCTGTCCCCCTCCGGTCCCTACGCCTCCCCCTGTACCCCCTGGTCCCTATGCCTCCCCATGCCCCCCTCTGGAGCCTATGCCTCTCCTGCCCCCCTCTGGTCCCTAAGTCTCTCCCTGCCCCCCTCTGGAGCCTACGTCTCTCCCTGTACCCCCTCTGGTCCCTACGCCTCTCCCTGCCCCCCTCTGGTCCCTACGCCTCTCCCGGTCCCCCTCTGGTCCTTAGGCCTCCTCCTGTACCCCTCTGGTCCTTATGCCTCTCCCTGCCCCCCTCTGGTTCCTGCATTCCTTGTCTCCATGACCCCCTCTCGTGATGACACTCCTCCCTGTCTCGGTGAAAAGCCCTCTGGTCTCTACACCCCACCCCGTCCATGTGGCACAGTTCTGCCACGGCACACCTCCCCGTCTCTGTGACTCCTTCCAGCCCCTACACCCTCGCTGTCTCTGTGACCACCTCTGGACCCTGCACCCCTCCCCATCTCTGTGACACTCTCCGGACCCTATACCCAACCAAATCTCTGCTATCACCTCCTACCTAACAACCCCAACCATCCTCAGCATGAACTGAACATTTTCCAGACACATCAGGGATCATTCTAACTGTTTTTTTCCACAATCATTACGCAGGATCCTTAGAACCGACTCAGGTGACGAATGTTACCACGCAGGATCACACGAACAGCAGGTGAGAGGTATTGGGAGGCTCGTCTCTCCCACAGTGACTCGTCCGGTCTTGTAGAATCCTCCCCTTCGTTATAACCCCCACCGGTGACTACACCCCTCACCCATCTCTGTAACACCCACCGTCTCCTACACCTCTCCCCATTACTATGACCCCCTCCCACCCTACACCCTTCCCGTCTTGGTGAACCCATCTCACCCTCTACACTCCTTCTCATCGCTCTGATACCCTCTGGTCCCTACGCCTCTCCCTACCCCCTCTGGTCCCTACGCCTCTCCCTGTCTCCCTCCGGTCGCTACGACTCTCCCAATTTACTTGTGGTCCCTACGACTCTCCCTGTCGCCCTCTGGTCCCTACGCCTCTCCCCTGACCCCCTCTGGTCCCTAGAATTCTCCTGTCTCTGCCCCCACCTGGTCCCTACGCCTCCCCCTGTCCCTCTCTGGTCCTTAGGCCTCCTCCTGCACCCCTCTGGTCCTTATGCCCTCTCCCTGCCCCCCTCTGGAGCCTACGCCTCTCCCTGTACCCCCCTGGTCCCTACGCCTCTCCCTCCCCGCCTCTGGAGCCTACGCCTCTCCCGGTCTCCCTCTTGTCCCTACGCCCTCCGCCTGTCCCCCCCCTCCCCCGGTCCCTACGCCTCCCCCTGTCCACCCCCGGTCCCTACGCCTCCCTCTGTACCCCCTGGTCCCTACGCCTCTCCCTGCCCCCCTCTGGTACCTACGCCTCCCCTGTTCCCCCTCCCCGGTCCCTACGCTTCCCCCTGTCCCCCCTGTCCCTACGCCTGCACCTGTCCCACCCCCCCCCGGTCGCTACGCCTCCCCCTGTCCCCCCCCCCAGTCCCTACGCCTCCCCCTGTCCCCCCCCCCGGTCCCTACGCCTCCCTCTGTCCTCTCCCGGTCCCTACGACTCCCCCTGTCCCTTCCCCGGTCCCTACGCCTCCCACTGTCCGCCCACCCCCCGGTCCCCCCCCCAGTCCTACGCCTCCCTCTGTCCCCCCCCCCGGTCCCTACGCCTCCCCCTGCCCCCTCCTGGAGCCTACGCCTCTCCCTGCCCCCCTCTGGTCCCTACGCCTCTCCCTGCCCCCCTCTGGAGCCTACGCCTCCCTCTGTCCCCCCCCCCCGGTCCCCTACGCCTCCTCCTGTATCCCTCTGGTCCTTATGCCTCTCCCTGCCCCCCTCTGGTTCCTGCATTCCTTGTCTCCATGACCCCCTCTCGTGATGACACTCCTCCCTGTCTCGGTGAAAAGCCCTCTGGTCTCTACACCCCACCCCGTCCATGTGGCACAGTTCTGCCACGGCACACCTCCCCGTCTCTGTGACTCCTTCCAGCCCCTACACCCCCTCGCTGTCTCTGTGACCACCTCTGGACCCTGCACCCCTCCCCATCTCTGTGACACTCTCCGGACCCTATACCCAACCAAATCTCTGCTATCACCTCCTACCTAACAACCCCAACCATCCCTCAGCATGAACCGAACATTTTTCCAGACACATCCAGGGATCATTCTAACTGTTTTTTTTCCACAATTCATTACGCAGGATCCTTAGAACCGACTCAGGTGACGAATGTTACCACGCAGGATACACGAACAGCAGGTGAGAGGTATTGGGAGGCTCGTCTCTCCCACAGTGACTCGTCCGGTCTTGTAGAATCCTCCCCTTCGTTATAACCCCCACCGGTGACTACACCCCTCCCCATCTCTGTAACACCCACTGTCTCCTACACCTCTCCCCATTACTATGACCCCCTCCCACCCTACACCCTTCCCTGTCTCTGTGACCCATCTCACCCTCCACATTCCTTCCGCATTGCTGTGATACCCCTCTAGTCCCTACGCCTCTCCTGTCTCTGAGCCCCACTGGTCCCTACGCATCTCCCTGTCCCCTCTGGTCTCTACGCCTCTCCTGTCTCTGTCCTCCTCTGGTCCCTATGCCTCTCCCTTCCTCTGATCTTTCTCTGTGACCACCTCTGGACCCTACACCCAGCCCATTTCTGTCACACTCTCCGGACCGTACACTTTCTGTCTCTGTTATCCCCTCCTACGAACAACCCCAACCATCCATCAGCATGACTGACATTTTCCAGACACATCCAGGGATCGTTCTAACTGTTTTTTTTCCACATCCATTACGCAGGGTCCTCAGAACCGACTCAGGTGACGACAGTTCCCACGCAGGATACACGAACAGCAGGTGAGAGGTATTGGCAGGCTCATCTCTCTCACAGTGACTCGTCCGGTCTTGTACAATCCTCCCCTGCGTTATAACCCCCACTGGTGACTACACCCTCCCATCTCTGTAACACCCACCGTCTCCTACATCTCTCCCCATTAGTATGACCTCCTCCCACCCTACACCCTTCTCCGTCTCAGTGACCCACCTCACCCTCTACACTCCTTTGCATTGCTGTGATACGCTCTGGTACCTACGCCTCCCCCTGTTCCCCCTCCCCGGTCCCTACGCTTCCCCTGTCCCCCCCTGTCCCTACGCCTCCACCTGTCCCACCCCCCCCCGGTCCCTACGCCTCCCCTGTCCACCCCCCAGTCCCTACGCCTCCCCCTGTCCCCCCCCCCCCGGTCCCTACGCCTCCCTCTGTCCTCCCCCGGTCCCTACGACTCCCCCTGTCCCTCCCCGGTCCCTACGCCTCCCACTGTCCGCCCCCCCCCCCGGTCCCCCCCCCCAGTCCCTACGCCTCCCCCTGTCCCCCCCTCCCGGTCCCTACGCCTCTCCCTGTCCCCCCCCCCGGTCCCTACGCCTCCCCCTGTCCACCCCCGGTCCCTACGCCTCCCTCTGTACCCCCGGTCCCTACGCCTCTCCTGCCCCCCTCTGGTCCCTACGCCTCTCCCTGCCCCCTCTGGAGCCTACGCCTCTCCCTGCCCCCCTCTGGTCCCTACGCCTCTCCCTGCCCCCCTCTGGAGCCTACGCCTCTCCCTGCCCCCCTCTGGTCCCTGCGCCTCTCCCGGTCTCCCTCTTGTCCTACGCCTCCTCCTGTCCCGCTCTGGAGCCTACGCCTCTTCCGGTCTCCCTCTTGTCCTACGCCTCTGCCTGTCCCCCCCCCCCCCCCCCCCGGTCCCTACGCCTCCCTCTGTCCCCCCCCCCCCCCGGTCCCTACGCCTCCTCCTGTACCCCTCTGGTCCTTATGCCTCTCCCTGCCCCCCTCTGGTTCCTGCATTCCTTGTCTCCATGACCCCCTCTAGTGATGACACTCCTCCCTGTCTCGGTGAAAAGCCCTCTGGTCTCTACACCCCACCCCGTCCATGTGGCACAGTTCTGCCACGGCACACCTCCCCGTCTCTGTGACTCCTTCAGCCCCTACACCCCTCGCTGTCTCTGTGACCACCTCTGGACCTTGCACCCCTCCCCATCTCTGTGACACTCTCCGGACCCTATACCCAACCAAATCTCTGCTATCACCTCCTACCTAACAACCCCAACCATCCCTCAGCATGAACCGAACATTTTCCAGGACACATCCAGGATCATTCTAACTGTTTTTTTTCCACAATTCATTACGCAGGATCCTAGACCGACTCAGGTGACGAATGTTACCACGCAGGATACACGAACAGCAGGTGAGAGGTATTGGGAGGCTCGTCTCTCCCACAGTGACTCGTCCGGTCTTGTAGAATCCTCCCCTTCGTTATAACCCCCACCGGTGACTACACCCCTCCCCATCTCTGTAACACCCACCGTCTCCTACACCTCTCCCCATTACTATGACCCCCTCCCCACCCTACACCCTTCCCCGTCTTGCTGACCCACCTCACCCTCTACACTCCTTCTCATCGCTCTGATACCCCCTCTGGTCCCTACGCCTCTCCTACCCCCTCTGGACCCTACGCCTCTCCCTGTCTCCCTCCGGTCGCTACGACTCTCCCAATTTACTTGTGGTCCCTACGACTCTCCCTGTCGCCCTCTGGTCCCTACGCCTCTCCCTGACCCCCTCTGGTCCCCTAGAATTCTCCCTGTCTCTGCCCCTCCCTAGAATTCTCCCTGTCTCTGCCCCCACCTGGTCCCTACGCCTCTCCCTGTCCCCTTCTCGTTCCAACACCTCCCCCTGTCCCTCTCTGGTCCCTTCGCCTCCCCCTGTCCCTCTCTGGTCCCTACGCCTCCCCCCGTCTCCCTCTGGTCCCTACGCCACTCCCCGTCTCCCTCTGGTCCCTGCGCCGCTCCCCGTCTCCCTCTGGTCCCTACGACTCTCCCGGTCTCCCTCTGTTCCCAACGCCTCTCCCCGTCTCCCTCTGGTCGCTACAACTCTCCCAATCTACTTGTGGTCCCTACGACTCTCCCGGTCCCCCTCTGGTCCCTACACTTCTCCCTGTTTCTGCCCCCTCTGGTCCCAATGCCTCTCCTGTCTCCCTCTGGTCCCTACCCCTCTCTCTGACCCCCTCTGGTCCCTACCCCTCTCCCTGTTCTCCCTCTGGTTCCAACACCTCCTACTGTCTCTCTCTGGTCCCTACGCCTCTCCCTGTCTCCCTCTGGTCCCTACGACTCTCCCGGTCTCCCTGTGGTCCCTACGACCCTCCCGGGCTCCCTCTGGTCCCTCCACCTCTCCCTGACCCCCTCTGGCCTCTACTCTTCTCCCTGTCTCTGCCCCCTCTGGTCCCAATGCCTCCCCCTGTCCCACTCTGGTCCCTACGTCTCTCCCGGTCTCCTTGTGGTCCCTACGACTCTCCTGGTCTCCCTCTGGTCCCTACGTGTCTCCCTGTCTCTGCCCCCCTCTGGTCCTTACTCCTCTCCCTGTCCCCCCTCTGGTCCCTACGCCTCTCCCTGTCCCCCTATGGTCCCTACACCTCTCCCTGTCCCCCTCTGGTCCTTACGCCTCCTCTTGTCCCCCTCTGGTCCCTACGCCCCCTCATGCCCTTCTCTGGTCCCTATGCCTCTCCCTGAATCCCTCTGGTGCCTACGCCTCTCCCTGTCCCACTCTGCTCCTTACGCCTCTCCCTGCCCCCCTCTAGTCCCTGCGCCTCTCCCTGTCCCCCTCTGGTCCCTGAATTCTCCCCGTCTCTGCCCCCCCCCAGTCCCTATGCCTCTCCCTGTCCCCTTCTGGTTCCAACACCTCCCCCTGTATTCCTCTGGTCCCTAAGCCTCCCCCTGTCCCCCTCTGGTTCCAACACCTCTCCCCTGTCCCCCTCTGGCCCCTACACCTCTCCCTGTCCCCCTCTGGTCCTTACGCCTCTCCCTGCCCCCCTCTGGTTCCAACACCTCCTACTGTCTCTCTCTAGTCCCTACACCTCTCCCTGTCTCCCTCTGGTCCCTACGCCTCTCCCTGTCCCCCTCTGGTCCCTACGCCTCTCCCGGTCTCCCTCTTGTCCCTACGCCTCTCCCTGTCCTCCTCTGGTCCCTACGCCTCTCCCTGTCCCCCCCACCCCGGTCTCTACGCCTCCCCCTCCCCCCCCCCGGTCCCTACGCCTCCCCCTGTCCCCCCCCCCCGGTCCCTACGCCTCCCCCTGTCCCCCCCCCCGGTACCTACGCCTCCTCCTGTCCCCCCCCCCCGGTCCCTACGCCTCCCCCTGTCCCCCTCCGGTCCCTACGCCTCCCCCTGTACCCCCCCTGGTCCCTATGCCTCCCCATGCCCCCTCTGGAGCCTATGCCTCTCCCTGCCCCCCTCTGGTCCCTAAGTCTCTCCCTGCCCCCCTCTGGAGCCTACGTCTCTCCCTGTACCCCCTCTGGTCCCTACGCCTCTCCCTGCCCCCCTCTGGTCCCTACGCCTCTCCCGGTCCCCCTCTGGTCCTTAGGCCTCCTCCTGTACCCCTCTGGTCCTTATGCCTCTCCCTGCCCCCCTCTGGTTCCTGCATTCCTTGTCTCCATGACCCCCTCTCGTGATGACACTCCTCCCTGTCTCGGTGAAAAGCCCTCTGGTCTCTACACCCCACCCCGTCCATGTGGCACAGTTCTGCCACGGCACACCTCCCCGTCTCTGTGACTCCTTCCAGCCCCCTACAACCCCTCGCTGTCTCTGTGACCACCTCTGGACCCTGCACCCCTCCCCATCTCTGTGACACTCTCCGGACCCTATACCCAACCAAATCTCTGCTATCACCTCCTACCTAACAACCCCAACCATCCCTCAGCATGAACCGAACATTTTCCAGACACATCCAGGGATCATTCTAACTGTTTTTTTTCCACAATTCATTACGCAGGATCCTTAGAACCGACTCAGGTGACGAATGTTACCACGCAGGATACACGAACAGCAGGTGAGAGGTATTGGGAGGCTCGTCTCTCCCACAGTGACTCGTCCGGTCTTGTAGAATCCTCCCCTTCGTTATAACCCCCACCGGTGACTACACCCCTCCCCATCTCTGTAACACCCACCGTCTCCTACACCTCTCCCCATTACTATGACCCCCTCCCACCCTACACCCTTCCCTGTCTTGGTGACCCATCTCACCCTCTACACTCCTTCTCATCGCTCTGATACCCCTCTGGTCCCTACGCCTCTCCCTACCCCCTCTGGTCCCTACGCCTCTCCCTGTCTCCCTCCGGTCGCTACGACTCTCCCAATTTACTTGTGGTCCCTACGACTCTCCCTGTCGCCCTCTGGTCCCTACGCCTCTCCCTGACCCCCTCTGGTCCCTAGAATTCTCCCTGTCTCTGCCCCCACCTGGTCCCTACGCCTCTCCCTGTCCCCTTCTCGTTCCAACACCTCCCCCTGTCCCTCTCTGGTCCCTTCGCCTCCCCCCCGTCTCCCTCTGGTCCTACGCCACTCCCCGTCTCCCTCTGGTCCCTGCGCCGCTCCCCGTCTCCCTCTGGTCCCTACGACTCTCCCGGTCTCCCTCTGTTCCAACGCCTCTCCCCGTCTCCCTCTGGTCGCTACAACTCTCCCAATCTACTTGTGGTCCCTACGACTCTCCCGGTCCCCCTCTGGTCCCTACACTTCTCCCTGTTTCTGCCCCCTCTGGTCCCAATGCCTCTCCTGTCTCCCTCTGGTCCCTACGCCTCTCTCTGACCCCCTCTGGTCCCTACCCCTCTCCCTGTTCTCCCTCTGGTTCCAACACCTCCTACTGTCTCTCTCTGGTCCCTACGCCTCTCCCTGTCTCCCTCTGGTCCCTACGACTCTCCCGGTCTCCCTGTGGTCCCTACGACACTCCCGGTCTCCCTCTGGTCCCTCCACCTCTCCCTGACCCCCTCTGGCCTCTACTCTTCTCCCTGTCTCTGCCCCCTCTGGTCCCAATGCCTCCCCCTATCCCACTCTGGTCCCTACGTCTCTCCCGGTCTCTTGTGGTCCCTACGACTCTCCTGGTCTCCCTCTGGTCCCTACGTGTCTCCCTGTCCTCTGCCCCCCTCTGGTCCCTACGCCTCTCCCTGTCCCCCTATGGTCCCTACACCTCTCCCTGTCCCCCTCTGTCCTTACGCCTCCTCTTGTCCCCCTCTGGTCCCTACGCCCCCTCATGCCCTTCTCTGGTCCTTATGCCTCTCCCTGCCCCCCTCTGGAGCCTACGCCTCTCCTGTACCCCCCTGGTCCCTACGCCTCTCCCTCCCCGCCTCTGGAGCCTACGCCTCTCCCGGTCTCCCTCTTGTCCCTACGCCTCCGCCTGTCCCCCCCCCCCCCCGGTCCCTACGCCTCCCCCTGTCACCCCCGGTCCCTACGCCTCCCTCTGTACCCCCCTGGTCCCTACGCCTCTCCCTGCCCCCCTCTGGAGCCTACGCCTCTCCCGGTCTCCCTCTGGTCCCTACGCCTCTCCCGGTCTCCCTCTTGTCCCTACGCCTCACCCTGTCCCCCTCTGGTCCCTACGCCTCTCCCTGCCCCCCTCTGGAGCCTGCGCCTCTCCCTGCCCCCCTCTGGTCCCTACGCCTCTCCGGTCTCCCTCTTGTCCATACGCCTCCTCCTGTACCCCTCTGGTCCCTACGCCTCTCCCTGTCTCCCTCCGGTCGCTACGACTCTCCCAATTTACTTGTGGTCCCTACAACTCTCCCTGTCACCCTCTGGTCCCTACGCCTCTCCCTGACCCCCTCTGGTCCCTAGAATTCTCCCTGTCTCTGCCCCCACCTGGTCCCTACGCCTCCCCCTGTCCCTCTCTGGTCCCTACGCCTCCCTCCGTCTCCCTCTGGTCCCTACGCCACTCCCCGTCTCCCTCTGGTCCCTACGCCGCTCCCCGTCTCCTCTGGTCCCCTACGCCTCTCCCGGTCTCCCTCTGTTCCCAACGCCTCTCCCCGTCTCCCTCTGGTCGCTACGACTCTCCCAATCTACTTGTGGTCCCTACCCCTCTCCCTGTTCTCCCTCTGGTTCCAACACCTCCTACTGTCTCTCTCTGGTCCCTACGCCTCTCCCTGTCTCCCTCTGGTCCCTACGACTCTCCCGGTCTCCCTGTGGTCCCTACGACACTCCCGGTCTCCCTCTGGTCCCTACGCCTCTCCCTGCCCCCCTCTAGTCCCTACGCCTCTTCCTGTCCCCCTCTGGTCCTTGCGTCTCTCCCTGTCTCCCTCTGGTCCCTACGCCTCTCCCTGTCTCCCTCTGGTCCCTACGCCTCTCTTTGTCCACCTCTGGTCCTTACGCCTCTCCCTGCCCCCCTCTAGTCCCTACGCCTCTTCCTGTCCCCCTCTGGTCCTTGCGTCTCTCCCTGTCTCCCTCTGGTCCCTACGCCTCTCCCTGTCTCCCTCTGGTCCCTACGCCTCTCCCTGTCCCCCTCTGGTCTCTACGCCTCTCCCTGTCTCTGTCCTCCTCTGGTCCCTATGCCTCTCCCTTCCTCTGGTCTTTCTCTGTGACCACCTCTGGACCCTAAACCCAACCCAATCTCTGTCACACTCTCCGGACCGTACACTTTCTGTCTCTGTTATCCTCTCCTACCGAACAACCCCAACCATCCATCAGCATGAACTGAACATTTTCCAGACACATCCAGGGATCGTTCTAACTGTTTTTTCCCCACAATCCATTACGCAGGGTCCTCAGAACCGACTCAGGTGACGACAGGTCCCACTCAGGATACACGAACAGCAGGTGAGATGTATTGGGAGGCTCGTCTCTCCCACAGTGACTCGTCCGGTCTTGTACAATCCTCCCCTTCATTATAACCCCCACCGTCTCCTACACCTCTCCCCATTACTATGACCCCCTCCCACCCTACACCCTTCCCTGTCTTGGTGACCCATCTCACCCTCTACACTCCTTCTCATCGCTCTGATACCCCTCTGGTCCCTACGCCTCTCCCTACCCCCTCTGGTCCCTACGCCTCTCCCTGTCTCCCTCCGGTCGCTACGACTCTCCCAATTTACTTGTGGTCCCTACGACTCTCCCTGTCGCCCTCTGGTCCCTACGCCTCTCCCTGACCCCCTCTGGTCCCTAGAATTCTCCCTGTCTCTGCCCCCACCTGGTCCCTACGCCTCCCCCTGTCCCTCTCTGGTCCTTAGGCCTCCTCCTGTACCCCTCTGGTCCTTATGCCTCTCCCTGCCCCCCTCTGGAGCCTACGCCTCTCCCTGTACCCCCCTGGTCCCTACGCCTCTCCCTCCCCGCCTCTGGAGCCTACGCCTCTCCCGGTCTCCCTCTTGTCCCTACGCCTCCGCCTGTCCCCCCCCCCCCCGGTCCCTACGCCTCCCCCTGTCCACCCCCGGTCCCTACGCCTCCCTCTGTACCCCACTGGTCCCTACGCCTCTCCCTGCCCCCCTCTGGAGCCTACGCCTCTCCCGGTCTCCCTCTGGTCCCTACGCCTCTCCCGGTCTCCCTCTTGTCCCTACGCCTCACCCTGTCCCCCTCTGGTCCCTACGCATCTCCCTGCCCCCCTCTGGAGCCTGCGCCTCTCCCTGCCCCCCTCTGGTCCCTACGCCTCTCCCGGTCTCCCTCTTGTCCATACGCCTCCTCCTGTACCCCTCTGGTCCCTACGCCTCTCCCTGTCTCCCTCCGGTCGCTACGACTCTCCCAATTTACTTGTGGTCCCTACGACTCTCCCTGTCACCCTCTGGTCCCTACGCCTCTCCCTCCCCGCCTCTGGAGCCTACGCCTCTCCCGGTCTCCCTCTTGTCCCTACGCCTCCGCCTGTCCCCCCCCCCGGTACCTACGCCTCCCTCTGTCCCCCCCCGCCCCCGGTCCCTACGCCTCCTCCTGTACCCCTCTGGTCCTTATGCCTCTCCCTGCCCCCCTCTGGTTCCTGCATTCCTTGTCTCCATGACCCCCTCTCGTGATGACACTCCTCCCTGTCTCGGTGAAAAGCCCTCTGGTCTCTACACCCCACCCCGTCCATGTGGCACAGTTCTGCCACGGCACACCTCCCCGTCTCTGTGACTCCTTCCAGCCCCTACACCCCTCGCTGTCTCTGTGACCACCTCTGGACCCTGCACCCCTCCCCATCTCTGTGACACTCTCCGGACCCTATACCCAACCAAATCTCTGCTATCACCTCCTACCTAACAACCCCAACCATCCCTCAGCATGAACCGAACATTTTCCAGACACATCCAGGGATCATTCTAACTGTTTTTTTTCCACAATTCATTACGCAGGATCCTTAGAACCGACTCAGGTGACGAATGTTACCACGCAGGATACACGAACAGCAGGTGAGAGGTATTGGGAGGCTCGTCTCTCCCACAGTGACTCGTCCGGTCTTGTAGAATCCTCCCCTTCGTTATAACCCCCACCGGTGACTACACCCCTCCCCATCTCTGTAACACCCACTGTCTCCTACACCTCTCCCCATTACTATGACCCCCTCCCACCCTACACCCTTCCCCGTCTTGGTGACCCATCTCACCCTCTACACTCCTTCTCATCGCTCTGATACCCCTCTGGTCCCTACGCCTCTCCCTACCCCCTCTGGTCCCTACGCCTCTCCCTGTCTCCCTCCGGTCGCTACGACTCTCCCAATTTACTTGTGGTCCCTACGACTCTCCCTGTCGCCCTCTGGTCCCTACGCCTCTCCCTGACCCCCTCTGGTCCCTAGAATTCTCCCTGTCTCTGCCCCCACCTGGTCCCTACGCCTCTCCCTGTCCCCTTCTCGTTCCAACACCTCCCCCTGTCCCTCTCTGGTCCCTTCGCCTCCCCCCGTCTCCCTCTGGTCCCTACGCCACTCCCCGTCTCCCTCTGGTCCCTGCGCCGCTCCCCGTCTCCCTCTGGTCCCTACGACTCTCCCGGTCTCCCTCTGTTCCCAACGCCTCTCCCCGTCTCCCTCTGGTCGCTACAACTCTCCCAATCTACTTGTGGTCCCTAC
>NW_027275316.1:2500-20000 GCF_030028105.1 Mobula birostris
CGCACGCGCCCTTGGCCCACGTACGCGTCGCGGACACCCCTTTTCTCTTTCTCTCTCAGGATTCGTATATGACAATGCCGAGAAACGTACCGACAATTTGCTGCACCGCCCGCCGGACCGCTCACAAGGCTCTCCTCGTCCCGAGGACACTAGCCTTCTCGCGGAACCGGAGGCTGCACGCGGACCGCTCTGGCGACCGGACGTCTCCGGCCTCTGCTGGAGCGGGGAGGGAACGCGCGGGTGCCGCCCGACCTTCTGGAAATCGCACATCGGCCGGCCGTCAGTCGGTAGCACCGCGCGCGCAGAGCCTCTCCTTCCTCTCGTTGGTGACCGAGGATCAACGCTTCGGTTGAGTCAGGCTGAACCGGGCATCTCCCTGCCACTCTGGCCTATGGAACTCTCCCGACTCTTTCGCCTTGCCCCTACGGCGCGAAAGAGTGCTGCTGCGGCCGGCGCGCCCGTCCCTTGCTCTCTCGGGCCATGTCTGTCGTCGCAGTGCCGCGCCATCCCCTATCGAGCCGCGTCGCTGGGTGAGGTCCGCACCCGCACCCTTCCGCCGAGCTGGCTCTCAGGACGGTCGACGGTCGCCGCTCGCCTCCGTCGGCCCAGGGCCTAACGCCGCGCCGGTGAACGCCTCGCCATCCCACCCCGTCGATCGCGCCGGTGAGGTCCGCACCTTCACCGCCTAGGTATATGCGCGTGGGTGTAGCTGCCTTCTCGGGATGGTCGACGGTCGTTCGACCGGCCCCCGTCATCTATGCGCACAGCAGTCCCGTCCGCCGGCGGGAGACTCCGTCAATCGATCGTGGTGCAAACGTGCGAATGCCCAACGTCAATTCCGCCCAAAGCATGAAGCCCTCGGTCGGCAATCGGGCCGCCCCGCGGCAGACCCACCTGCCCACCTCCGGAGATGGTAACGAGCCGAGCACGGAAGTTCGGCGCACGTGTCGAGACCGTCGCTTCCACTCGGCCTCTCCCAAAGGTAGGACCGACCAAGCCGGATCGATCGGGGAACAGAGGTCTAACGCAGACGACACTCGCGAGGGCACCAGCGGCAGGCTTGTCCCTTCTCCGTCTTGGTACACACAATGCCTCTTTGCTTTTCGGATCGATATAAAGCTTTTGCCACCGTCGGTCTGCCGGCCGCCGCCCGCGGTCCGCGCTCAGACTCTGTCTGTCCGCAGCCCCCGCTGCGTTCTTGGACTTTGTCATTTTTTTCGGAAATAGCGAAAAAAAGCTTTTATCATTGTAAGTCGGAGCTCGCCCGGCCTCCCGCTTACTGAGTCACAATTGAGTAAGGCTCACTTAGAACTCTGCACTGTGTCAACCGTACCACTAGTCACCCTGCTAAGTGTGTCTGGAAAACGTGTTCCCGTAAATCTCCGGGAACCCCGCCAATCCCCCCGTACAGAAATTGCATGTGTCAAGTCGGCGGGATGCCTCCCGGAAGTCCTACCGGGAAGGTCGCACTCTGGCCCCGCCAGGCGGGGCAAATCCGACCCCCATAGTGACTTCCGGGCCTAACTCGTTAACCAGAGCCGCGACAGACCGTGCAACAATGACATGTGTCAAACCGGCGGCACGACGCCCGGAGCTCATGCCGGTCGCGGGGCACCTCGGGCCCGCCCGACGGGGCAGATCCGACCTTCACAGGCTTCCGACGGCAATTGGTTAACCGGCGTGGCGCCGAGGGCACGCGGCTGGCTCGGCGGGCGGCCCTCCGGTAGTGCCGCCGTCGATCGGCCGCCTCGGTCGGCAGGAGGGCCCCGAAGTCGCCTTCATTCTGACTTCCGAGTCGGGACTTAGATTACTTTCGACTCTTCAGCCAAGGTCTCGGATCGACGGCGGGACCTGCGGTTGTCCCTCCGAAAATGCCGCCGCTCGGCCGGCACGGCCCGCCGAATACGTCCCCTTACTGGCTCCCGCCTCGGGACTTTGTCAGAAATTCATTCGGGCAAGGTTTCCATTCGGCGGCCGGAGCACCGGTAGTCATACGGAAAATGCCGCCCCTCGGCCGGCATGGGCCTGCGAATAGGTCCCGCTGACAGACTTCCGCGATTGGGTATTTGTCCGAAAATCCATACCGGCAATCTTCGGAATCGTGCGGAAAAGCTGCCGCGTGGCCCGGGTTAACCAATTGGGGAGGCCGGTGCCATCTACCGAATACTTCAACAACTCGTGAAAACGGCCTCCCTATATATCTGCAGGAACCCCGCCAATGCCCCCGTACAGAAATTGCATGTGTCAAAGGGGCGGCCGAATCTGACCCCGGCGGCCGAGCCTCTGGAACTCCGGGTCGGCCTCGGCCGGCAAATCCGACCCCCATCCAGACTTCCGGAGCGGACTTGGTTAACGAATTGCCACCGGGCAAATGGTTAACCGACAGATCTTGGAGGCTCGTTACCCAAGCCATCCCCCGCCGGTGCGAAAAGTTAACAATCAGCGGGCGGGCAATTCGTGAACCGACCGGGACCGGGCAATTCGTTAACCATTCGGAACCGGGCAATTCGTTAACCAACCTTGTCCTGGCAATGAGTGCACCAACCCGGCCGGACAATTCGTTAACCAAGCTGGCTCTGGCAATTCGTTAACCAACCTGGCCGGGACAATTCGTTAACCAACCCGGCCGGACAATTCGTTAACCAAGCTGGCTCTGGCAATTCGTTAACCAACCTGACCCTGACAATTCGTTAACCAACCCTGTCCTGGCAATGAGTGCACCAACCCGGCCGGACAATTCGGTAACCAACCAGACCCTGGCAATTCGTTAACCAACCAGGACGGGCAATTCGTCAACCAACCCTGTCCTGGCAATGAGTGCACCAACCCGGCCGGACAATTCGGTAACCAACCAGACCCTGGCAATTCGTTAACCAACCTGACCCGGACAATTCGTTAACCAACCAGGACGGGCAATTCGTTAACCAACCAGGCCCGGACAATACTTTAACCACCCTGGTTTTCCAATTCGTGAACCAACTGGGAACGGACAATTCGGTAACCAACCCTGTCCTGGCAATGAGTGCACCAACCCGGCCGGACAATTCGTTAACCACCCTGTCCTTGCCAATTCGTGAACCAACTGGGAACGGACAATTCGTTAACCAACCCGGCCGGACAGTTCGTTAACCAAGCTGGCTCTGGCAATTCGTTAACCTACCCGGCCATGGCAATTCGTTAACCAACCTGACCCTGACAATTCGTTAACCAGCCAGGACGGGCAATTCGTTAACCAACCTGGCCCGGACAATTCCTTAACCACCCTGGCCTTGCCAATTCGTGAACCAACTGGGAACGGACAATTCATTAAACAACCCTGTCCTGGCAATGAGTGCACCAACCCAGCCGGACAATTCGTTAACCAAGCTGGCTCTGGCAATTCGTTAACCTACTCGGACATGCCAATTCGTTAACCAGTCTGACCCGGACAATTCGCTAACCAACCCTACTCGGGCAAATCGTTAACCAAGCCCAACCCCGACAATTCGTTAACCAACCCTGCACGGTCAAGTCGTTAACCAAGCCCAAACCCGACAATTCGTTAACCAACCCATACATGGCAATTCGCTAAACAACCCGGCTCGGGCAAATGGTTAACCAAGCCGGCCGGGCAAATCGTTAACCGGCCCGGCAGTCCCGACAATTCGACAATCAACCAGCTGAGGACAAACCCTTCGCCCTCAATAACAACTAGTTCTTGCCCCGCCGTCAAAATGTCCCGGCCGATGTTCATCAGAAACTCCTTGCTGGCCCATGGGCCCCCCCTCCTTACCTTAAGAGAGTCATAGTTACTCCCGCCGTTTACCCGCGCCGCACTGAATTTCGTCAAGTTGGGTCTGGCAACCCGCTAACCCGGCCGGCCGGGCCTGACAACGCTCTAGAAACCCGGAACAGGCAGTTTCGTGAACCAACCGCGCACGCTCCTGACAATGCGTTCACCCACCCTGCTCGGGCAAATCGTTAACCAAGCCCAACCCTGACAATGCGTTAATCAACCCGGCCATGGCAATTCATTAACCAACCCGGCTCGGGCAAATGGTTAACCAAGCCGGCCGGGCAAATCGTTGACCGGCCCGGCAGTCCCGACGATTCGACAATCAACCAGCTGAGGACAAACCCTTCGCCCTCAATAACAACTAGTTCTTGCCCCGCCGTCAAAATGTCCCGGCCGATGTTCATCAGAAACTCCTTGCTGGCCCATGGGCCCCCCTCCTTAACCTTAAGAGAGTCATAGTTACTCCCGCCGATTACCCGCGCTGCACTGAATTTCGTCAAGTTGGGTCTGGCAAGCCGCTAACCCGGCCGGCCGGGCCTGACAACGCTCTAGAAACCCGGAACAGGCAGTTTCGTGAACCAACCGCGCACGCTCCTGACAATGCGTTAGCCAACCCTGCTCGGGCAAATCGTTAATCAAGCCCAACCCTGAAACTGCGTTAACCAACCCGGCCATGGCAATTCATTAACCAACCCGGCTCGGACAAATGGTTAACCAAGCCCAACCCAGACAATTCGGTAACCAACCCGGCTCGGGCAAATGGTTAACCAAGCCGGCCGGGCAAATCGTTGACCGGCCCGGCAGTCCCGACGATTCGACAATCAACCAGCTGAGGACAAACCCTTCGCCCTCAATAACAACTAGTTCTTGCCCCGCCGTCAAAATGTCCCGGCCGATGTTCATCAGAAACTCCTTGCTGGCCCATGGGCCCCCCTCCTTAACCTTAAGAGAGTCATAGTTACTCCCGCTGTTTACCCGCGCCGCACTGAATTTCGTCAAGTTGGGTCTGGCAAGCCGCTAACCCGGCCGGCCGGGCCTGACAACGCTCTAGAAACCCGGAACAGGCAGTTTCGTGAACCAACCGCGCACGCTCCTGACAATGCGTTAGCCAACCCTGCTCGGGCAAATCGTTAATCAAGCCCAACCCTGAAACTGCGTTAACCAACCCGGCCATGGCAATTCATTAACCAACCCGGCTCGGGCAAATGGTTAACCAAGCCGGCCGGGCAAATCGTTGACCGGCCCGGCAGTCCCGACGATTCGACAATCAACCAGCTGAGGACAAACCCTTCGCCCTCAATAACAACTAGTTCTTGCCCCGCCGTCAAAATGTCCCGGCCGATGTTCATCAGAAACTCCTTGCTGGCCCATGGGCCCCCCTCCTTAACCTTAAGAGAGTCATAGTTACTCCCGCCGATTACCCGCGCTGCACTGAATTTCGTCAAGTTGGGTCTGGCAAGCCGCTAACCCGGCCGGCCGGGCCTGACAACGCTCTAGAAACCCGGAACAGGCAGTTTCGTGAACCAACCGCGCACGCTCCTGACAATGCGTTAGCCAACCCTGCTCGGGCAAATCGTTAATCAAGCCCAACCCTGAAACTGCGTTAACCAACCCGGCCATGGCAATTCATTAACCAACCCGGCTCGGACAAATGGTTAACCAAGCCCAACCCAGACAATTCGGTAACCAACCCGGCTCGGGCAAATGGTTAACCAAGCCGGCCGGGCAAATCGCTAACCGGCCCGGCAGTCCCGACAATTCGACAATCAACCCGCTGAGGACAAACCCTTCGCCCTCAATAACAACTAGTTCTTGCCCCGCCGTCAAAATGTCCCGGCCGATGTTCATCAGAAACTCCTTGCTGGCCCATGGGCCCCCCTCCTTACCTTAAGAGAGTCATAGTTACTCCCGCCGTTTACCCGCGCCGCACTGAATTTCGTCAAGTTGGGTCTGGCAAGCCGCTAACCCGGCCGGCCGGGCCTGACAACGCTCTAGAAACCCGGAACAGGCAGTTTCGTGAACCAACCGCGCACGCTCCTGACAATGCGTTCACCCACCCTGCTCGGGCAAATCGTTAACCAAGCCCAACCCTGACAATGCGTTAATCAACCCGGCCATGGCAATTCATTAACCAACCCGGCTCGGGCAAATGGTTAACCAAGCCGGCCGGGCAAATCGTTGACCGGCCCGGCAGTCCCGACGATTCGACAATCAACCAGCTGAGGACAAACCCTTCGCCCTCAATAACAACTAGTTCTTGCCCCGCCGTCAAAATGTCCCGGCCGATGTTCATCAGAAACTCCTTGCTGGCCCATGGGCCCTCCTCCTTAACCTTAAGAGAGTCATAGTTACTCCCGCCGTTTACCCGCGCCGCACTGAATTTCGTCAAGTTGGGTCTGGCAACCCGCTAACCCGGCCGGCCGGGCCTGACAACGCTCTAGAAACCCGGAACAGGCAGTTTCGTGAACCAACCGCGCACGCTCCTGACAATGCGTTAGCCAACCCTGCTCGGGCAAATCGTTAATCAAGCCCAACCCTGAAACTGCGTTAACCAACCCGGGCATGGCAATTCATTAACCAACCCGGCTCGGACAAATGGTTAACCAAGCCCAACCCTGACAATTCGGTAACCAACCCGGCTCGGGCAAATGGTTGATCAAGCCGGCCGGGCAAATCGGTAACCGGCCCGGCAGCCCCGACTATTCGACAATCAACCAGCTGAGGACAAACCCTTCACCCTCAATAACAACTACGTCTTGCCCCGCCGTCAAAATGTCCCGGCCGATGTTCATCAGAAACTCCTTGCTGGCCCATGGGCCCCCCTCCTTACCTTAAGAGAGTCATAGTTACTCCCGCCGATTACCCGCGCTGCACTGAATTTCGTCAAGTTGGGTCTGGCAAGCCGCTAACCCGGCCGGCCGGGCCTGACAATGCTCTAGAAACCCGGAACAGGCAGTTTCGTGAACCAACTGCGCACGCTCCTGACAATGTGTTCACCCACCCTGCTCGGGCAAATCGTTAACCAAGCCCAAACCCGACAATTCGGTAACCAACCCAACCATGACAATTCGCTAACCAACCCGGCCCGGGCAAATGGTTAACCAAGCCCAAACCTGACAATTCGTTAACCAACCCGGCCCGGGCAAATGGTTAACCAAGCCGGCCGGGCAAATCGGTAACCGGCCCGGCAGCCCCGACTATTCGACAATCAACCAGCTGAGGAGAAACCCTTCACCCTCAATAACAACTACGTCTTGCCCCGCCGTCAAAATGTCCCGGCCGATGTTCATCAGAAACTCCTTGCTGGCCCATGGGCCCCCCCTCCTTACCTTAAGAGAGTCATAGTTACTCCCGCCGATTACCCGCGCTGCACTGAATTTCGTCAAGTTGGGTCTGGCAAGGCGCTAACCCGGCCGGCCGGGCCTGACAATGCTCTAGAAACCCGGAACAGGCAGTTTCGTGAACCAACTGCGCACGCTCCTGACAATGTGTTCACCCACCCTGCTCGGGCAAATCGTTAACCAAGCCCAAACCCGACAATTCGGTAACCAACCCAACCATGACAATTCGCTAACCAACCCGGCCCGGGCAAATGGTTAACCAAGCCCAAACCTGACAATTCGCTAACCAACCCGGCCCGGGCAAATGGTTAACCAAGCCGGCCGGGCAAATCGGTAACCGGCCCGGCAGCCCCGACTATTCGACAATCAACCAGCTGAGGACAAACCCTTCGCCCTCAATAACAACTAGTTCTTGCCCCGCCGTCAAAATGTCCCGGCCGATGTTCATCAGAAACTCCTTGCTGGCCCATGGGCCGACAATTCGTTAACCAACCCAACCATGACAATTCGCTAACCAACCCGGCCCGGGCAAATGGTTAACCAAGCCCAAACCTGACAATTCGTTAACCAACCCGGCCCGGGCAAATGGTTAACCAAGCCGGCCGGGCAAATCGGTAACCGGCCCGGCAGTCCCGACAATTCGACAATCAACCAGCTCAGGACAAACCCTTCGCCCTCAATAACAACTAGTTCTTGCCCCGCCGTCAAAATGTCCCGGCCGATGTTCATCAGAAACTCCTTGCTGGCCCATGGGCCCCCCTCCTTACCTTAAGAGAGTCATAGTTACTCCCGCCGATTACCCGCGCTGCACTGAATTTCGTCAAGTTGGGTCTGGCAAGCCGCTAACCCGGCCGGCCGGGCCTGACAATGCTCTAGAAACCCGGAACAGGCAGTTTCGTGAACCAACTGCGCACGCTCCTGACAATGTGTTCACCCACCCTGCTCGGGCAAATCGTTAACCAAGCCCAAACCCGACAATTCGGTAACCAACCCAACCATGACAATTCGCTAACCAACCCGGCCCGGGCAAATGGTTAACCAAGCCCAAACCTGACAATTCGTTAACCAACCCGGCCCGGGCAAATGGTTAACCAAGCCGGCCGGGCAAATCGGTAACCGGCCCGGCAGCCCCGACTATTCGACAATCAACCAGCTGAGGAGAAACCCTTCACCCTCAATAACAACTACGTCTTGCCCCGCCGTCAAAATGTCCCGGCCGATGTTCATCAGAAACTCCTTGCTGGCCCATGGGCCCCCCCTCCTTACCTTAAGAGAGTCATAGTTACTCCCGCCGATTACCCGCGCTGCACTGAATTTCGTCAAGTTGGGTCTGGCAAGGCGCTAACCCGGCCGGCCGGGCCTGACAATGCTCTAGAAACCCGGAACAGGCAGTTTCGTGAACCAACTGCGCACGCTCCTGACAATGTGTTCACCCACCCTGCTCGGGCAAATCGTTAACCAAGCCCAAACCCGACAATTCGGTAACCAACCCAACCATGACAATTCGCTAACCAACCCGGCCCGGGCAAATGGTTAACCAAGCCCAAACCTGACAATTCGCTAACCAACCCGGCCCGGGCAAATGGTTAACCAAGCCGGCCGGGCAAATCGGTAACCGGCCCGGCAGCCCCGACTATTCGACAATCAACCAGCTGAGGACAAACCCTTCGCCCTCAATAACAACTAGTTCTTGCCCCGCCGTCAAAATGTCCCGGCCGATGTTCATCAGAAACTCCTTGCTGGCCCATGGGCCCCCCTCCTTACCTTAAGAGAGTCATAGTTACTCCCGCCGTTTACCCGCGCCGCACTGAATTTCGTCAAGTTGGGTCTGGCAAGCCGCTAACCCGGCCGGCCGGGCCTGACAACGCTCTAGAAACCCGGAACAGGCAGTTTCGTGAACCAACCGCGCACGCTCCTGACAAGGCGTTAACCAACCCTGCACGGTCAAGTCGTTAACCAAGCCCAAACCCGACAATTCGTTAACCAACCCAACCATGGCAATTCGCTAACCAACCCGGCCCGGGCAAATGGTTAACCAAGCCCAACCCTGACAATTCGTTAACCAACCCGGCCCGGGCAAATGGTTAACCAAGCCGGCCGGGCAAATCGTTAACCGGCCCGGCAGTCCCGACAATTCGACAATCAACCAGCTGAGGACAAACCCTTCGCCCTCAATAACAACTAGTTCTTGCCCCGCCGTCAAAATGTCCCGGCCGATGTTCATCAGAAACTCCTTGCTGGCCCATGGGCCCCCCCTCCTTCCCTTAAGAGAGTCATAGTTACTCCCGCCGTTTACCCGCGCCGCACTGAATGTCGTCAAGTTGGGTCTGGCAACCCGCTAACCCGGCCGGCCGGGCCTGACAACGCTCTAGAAACCCGGAACAGGCAGTTTCGTGAACCAACCGCGCACGCTCCTGACAGTGCGTTAGCCAACCCTGCTCGGGCAAATCGTTAATCAAGCCCAACCCTGAAACTGCGTTAACCAACCCGGCCATGGCAATTCATTAACCAACCCGGCTCGGGCAAATGGTTAACCAAGCCCAACCCTGACAATTCGGTAACCAACCCGGCTCGGGCAAATGGTTAACCAAGCCGGCCGGGCAAATCGGTAACCGGCCCGGCAGTCCCGACAATTCGACAATCAACCAGCTGAGGACAAACCCTTCGCCCTCAATAACAACTAGTTCTTGCCCCGCCGTCAAAATGTCCCGGCCGATGTTCATCAGAAACTCCTTTCTGGCCCATGGGCCCCCCTCCTTACCTTAAGAGAGTCATAGTTACTCCCGCCGTTTACCCGCGCCGCACTGAATGTCGTCAAGTTGGGTCTGGCAACCCGCTAACCCGGCCGGCCGGGCCTGACAACGCTCTAGAAACCCGGAACAGGCAGTTTCGTGAACCAACCGCGCACGCTCCTGACAATGCGTTCACCCGCCCTGCTCGGGCAAATCGTTAACCAAGCCCAACCCTGACAATGCGTTAATCAACCCGGCCATGGCAATTCATTAACCAACCCGGCTCAGGCAAATGGTTAACCAAGCCCAACCCTGACAATTAGTTAACCAACCCGGCCCGGGCAAATAGTTAACCAAGCCGGCCGGGCAAATCGTTAACCGGCCCGGCAGTCCCGACAATTCGACAATCAACCAGCTGAGGACAAACCCTTCGCCCTCAATAACAACTAGTTCTTGCCCCGCCGTCAAAATGTCCCGGCCGATGTTCATCAGAAACTCCTTGCTGGCCCATGGGCCCCCCTCCTTACCTTAAGAGAGTCATAGTTACTCCCGCCGTTTACCCGCGCCGCCCTGAATTTCGTCAAGTTGGGTCTGGCAACCCGCTAACCCGGCCGGCCGGGCCTGACGACGCTCTAGAAACCCGGAACAGGCAGTTTCGTGAACCAACCGCGCACGCTCCTGACAATGCGTTAGCCAACCCTGCTCGGGCAAATCGTTAATCAAGCCCAACCCTGAAACTGCGTTAACCAACCCGGCCATGGCAATTCACTAACCAACCCGGCTCGTACAAATGGTTAACCAAGCCCAACCCGGACAATTCGGTAACCAACCCGGCTCGGGCAAATGGTTAACCAAGCCGGCCGGGCAAATCGTTAACCGGCCCGGCAGTCCCGACAATTCGACAATCAACCAGCTGAGGACAAACCCTTCGCCCTCAATAACAACTAGTTCTTGCCCCGCCGTCAAAATGTCCCGGCCGATGTTCATCAGAAACTCCTTGCTGGCCCATGGGCCCCCCCCTCTTCGTGAACCAACCGCGCACGCTCCTGACAAGGCGTTAACCAACCCTGCACGGTCAAGTCGTTAACCAAGCCCAAACCCGACAATTCGTTAACCAACCCGGCCATGGCAATTCATTAACCAACCCGGCTCGGGCAAATGGTTAACCAAGCCCAACCCTGACAATTCGGTAACCAACCCGGCTCGGGCAAATGGTTAACCAAGCCGGCCGGGCAAATCGTTAACCGGCCCGGCAGTCCCGACAATTCGACAATCAACCAGCTGAGGACAAACCCTTCGCCCTCAATAACAACTAGTTCTTGCCCCGCCGTCAAAATGTCCCGGCCGATGTTCATCAGAAACTCCTTGCTGGCCCATGGGCCCCCCCCTCTTCGTGAACCAACCGCGCACGCTCCTGACAAGGCGTTAACCAACCCTGCACGGTCAAGTCGTTAACCAAGCCCAAACCCGACAATTCGTTAACCAACCCGGCCATGGCAATTCATTAACCAACCCGGCTCGGGCAAATGGTTAACCAAGCCCAACCCTGACAATTCGGTAACCAACCCGGCTCGGGCAAATGGTTAACCAAGCCGGCCGGGCAAATCGTTAACCGGCCCGGCAGTCCCGACAATTCGACAATCAACCAGCTGAGGACAAACCCTTCGCCCTCAATAACAACTAGTTCTTGCCCCGCCGTCAAAATGTCCCGGCCGATGTTCATCAGAAACTCCTTGCTGGCCCATGGGCCCCCCCTCCTTAAGAGACTTAAGAGAGTCATAGTTACTCCCGCCGTTTACCCGCGCCGCACTGAATTTCGTCAAGTTGGGTCTGGCAACCCGCTAACCCGGCCGGCCGGGCCTGACAACGCTCTCGAAACCCGGAACAGGCAGTTTCGTGAACCAACCGCGCACGCTCCTGACAATGCGTTCACCCGCCCTGCTCGGGCAAATCGTTAACCAAGCCCAAACCCGACAATTCGTTAACCAACCCAACCATGGCAATTCGCTAACCAACCCGGCCCGGGCAAATGGTTAAGCAAGCCCAACCCTGACAATTCGTTAACCAACCCTGCCCGGGCAAATGGTTAACCAAGCCGGCCGGGCAAATCGGTAACCGGCCCGGCAGCCCCGACTATTCGACAATCAACCAGCTGAGGACAAACCCTTCACCCTCAATAACAACTACGTCTTGCCCCGCCGTCAAAATGTCCTGGCCGATGTTCATCAGAAACTCCTTGCTGGCCCATGGGCCCCCCTCCATACCTTAAGAGAGTCATAGTTACTCCCGCCGTTTACCCGCGCCGCACTGAATTTCGTCAAGTTGGGTCTGGCAAGCCGCTAACCCGGCCGGCCGGGCCTGACAACGCTCTAGAAACCCGGAACAGGCAGTTTCGTGAACCAACCGCGCACGCTCCTGACAATGCGTTAGCCAACCCTGCTCGGGCAAATCGGTAACCAAGCCCAAACCCGACAATTCGATAACCAACCCAACCATGGCAATTCGCTAACCAACCCGGGGCCGGGCAAATGGGTAACCAAGCCCAACCCTGACAATTCGTTAACCAACCCGGCCCGGGCAAATGGTTAACCAAGCCGGCCGAGCAAATCGTTAACCGGCCCGGCAGTCCCGACAATTCGACAATCAACCAGCTGAGGACAAACCCTTCGCCCTCAATAACAACTAGTTCTTGCCCCGCCGTCAAAATGTCCCGGCCGATGTTCATCAGAAACTCCTTGCTGGCCCATGGGCCCCCCCTCCTTCCCTTAAGAGAGTCATAGTTACTCCCGCCGTTTACCCGCGCCGCACTGAATTTCGTCAAGTTGGGTCTGGCAGCCTGCTAACCCGGCCGGCCGGGCCTGACCACGCTCTAGAAACCCGGAACAGGCAGTTTCGTGAACCAACCGCGCACGCTCCTGACAATGCGTTAGCCAACCCTGCTCGGGCAAATCGTTAATCAAGCCCAACCCTGAAACTGCGTTAACCAACCCGGCCATGGCAATTCATTAACCAACCCGGCTCGGGCAAATGGTTAACCAAGCCGGCCGGGCAAATCGGTAACCGGCCCGGCAGTCCCGACAATTCGACAATCAACCAGCTGAGGACAAACCCTTCACCCTCAATAACAACGACGTCTTGCCCCGCCGTCAAAATGTCCCGGCCGATGTTCACCAGAAACTCCTTGCTGGCCCATGGGCCCCCCTCCTTAACCTTAAGAGAGTCATAGTTACTCCCGCCGTTTACCCGCGCCGCACTGAATTTCGTCAAGTTGGGTCTGGCAACCCGCTAACCCGGCCGGCCGGGCCTGACAACGCTCTAGAAACCCGGAACAGGCAGTTTCGTGAACCAACCGCGCACGCTCCTGACAATGCGTTAGCCAACCCTGCTCGGGCAAATCGTTAATCAAGCCCAACCCTGAAACTGCGTTAACCAACCCGGCCATGGCAATTCATTAACCAACCCGGCTCGGGCAAATGGTTAACCAAGCCGGCCGGGCAAATCGGTAACCGGCCCGGCAGCCCCGACTATTCGACAATCAACCAGCTGAGGACAAACCCTTCACCCTCAATAACAACTAGTTCTTGCCCCGCCGTCAAAATGTCCCGGCCGATGTTCATCAGAAACTCCTTGCTGGCCCATGGGCCCCCCTCCTTAACCTTAAGAGAGTCATAGTTACTCCCGCCGTTTACCCGCGCCGCACTGAATTTCGTCAAGTTGGGTCTGGCAACCCGCTAACCCGGCCGGCCGGGCCTGACAACGCTCTAGAAACCCGGAACAGGCAGTTTCGTGAACCAACCGCGCACGCTCCTGACAAGGCGTTAACCAACCCTGCACGGTCAAGTCGTTAACCAAGCCCAAACCCGACAATTCGTTAACCAACCCAACCATGGCAATTCGCTAACCAACCCGGCCCGGGCAAATGGTTAACCAAGCCCAACCCTGACAATTCGTTAACCAACCCGGCCCGGGCAAATGTTTAACCAAGCCGGCCGGGCAAATCGCTAACCGGCCCGGCAGTCCCGACAATTCGACAATCAACCCGCTGAGGACAAACCCTTCGCCCTCAATAACAACTAGTTCTTGCCCCGCCGTCAAAATGTCCCGGCCGAGGTTCATCAGAAACTCCTTGCTGGCCCATGGGCCCCCCTCCTTACCTTAAGAGAGTCATAGTTACTCCCGCCGTTTACCCGCGCCGCACTGAATTTCGTCAAGTTGGGTCTGGCAAGCCGCTAACCCGGCCGGCCGGGCCTGACAACGCTCTAGAAACCCGGAACAGGCAGTTTCGTGAACCAACCGCGCACGCTCCTGACAATGCGTTAGCCAACCCTGCTCGGGCAAATCGGTAACCAAGCCCAAACCCGACAATTCGATAACCAACCCAACCATGGCAATTCGCTAACCAACCCGGGGCCGGGCAAATGGGTAACCAAGCCCAACCCTGACAATTCGTTAACCAACCCGGCCCGGGCAAATGGTTAACCAAGCCGGCCGGGCAAATCGTTAACCGGCCCGGCAGTCCCGACAATTCGACAATCAACCAGCTGAGGACAAACCCTTCGCCCTCAATAACAACTAGTTCTTGCCCCGCCGTCAAAATGTCCCGGCCGATGTTCATCAGAAACTCCTTGCTGGCCCATGGGCCCCCCCTCCTTCCCTTAAGAGAGTCATAGTTACTCCCGCCGTTTACCCGCGCCGCACTGAATTTCGTCAAGTTGGGTCTGGCAGCCTGCTAACCCGGCCGGCCGGGCCTGACCACGCTCTAGAAACCCGGAACAGGCAGTTTCGTGAACCAACCGCGCACGCTCCTGACAATGCGTTAGCCAACCCTGCTCGGGCAAATCGTTAATCAAGCCCAACCCTGAAACTGCGTTAACCAACCCGGCCATGGCAATTCATTAACCAACCCGGCTCGGGCAAATGGTTAACCAAGCCGGCCGGGCAAATCGGTAACCGGCCCGGCAGCCCCGACTATTCGACAATCAACCAGCTGAGGACAAACCCTTCACCCTCAATAACAACTAGTTCTTGCCCCGCCGTCAAAATGTCCCGGCCGATGTTCATCAGAAACTCCTTGCTGGCCCATGGGCCCCCCTCCTTACCTTAAGAGAGTCATAGTTACTCCCGCCGTTTACCCGCGCCGCACTGAATTTCGTCAAGTTGGGTCTGGCAAGCCGCTAACCCGGCCGGCCGGGCCTGACAACGCTCTAGAAACCCGGAACAGGCAGTTTCGTGAACCAACTGCGCACGCTCCTGACAATGTGTTCACCCACCCTGCTCGGGCAAATCGTTAACCAAGCCCAAACCCGACAATTCGGTAACCAACCCAACCATGACAATTCGCTAACCAACCCGGCCCGGGCAAATGGTTAACCAAGCCCAAACCTGACAATTCGTTAACCAACCCGGCCCGGGCAAATGGTTAACCAAGCCGGCCGGGCAAATCGGTAACCGGCCCGGCAGCCCCGACTATTCGACAATCAACCAGCTGAGGAGAAACCCTTCACCCTCAATAACAACTACGTCTTGCCCCGCCGTCAAAATGTCCCGGCCGATGTTCATCAGAAACTCCTTGCTGGCCCATGGGCCCCCCCTCCTTACCTTAAGAGAGTCATAGTTACTCCCGCCGATTACCCGCGCTGCACTGAATTTCGTCAAGTTGGGTCTGGCAAGGCGCTAACCCGGCCGGCCGGGCCTGACAATGCTCTAGAAACCCGGAACAGGCAGTTTCGTGAACCAACTGCGCACGCTCCTGACAATGTGTTCACCCACCCTGCTCGGGCAAATCGTTAACCAAGCCCAAACCCGACAATTCGGTAACCAACCCAACCATGACAATTCGCTAACCAACCCGGCCCGGGCAAATGGTTAACCAAGCCCAAACCTGACAATTCGCTAACCAACCCGGCCCGGGCAAATGGTTAACCAAGCCGGCCGGGCAAATCGGTAACCGGCCCGGCAGCCCCGACTATTCGACAATCAACCAGCTGAGGACAAACCCTTCGCCCTCAATAACAACTAGTTCTTGCCCCGCCGTCAAAATGTCCCGGCCGATGTTCATCAGAAACTCCTTGCTGGCCCATGGGCCGACAATTCGTTAACCAACCCAACCATGACAATTCGCTAACCAACCCGGCCCGGGCAAATGGTTAACCAAGCCCAAACCTGACAATTCGTTAACCAACCCGGCCCGGGCAAATGGTTAACCAAGCCGGCCGGGCAAATCGGTAACCGGCCCGGCAGTCCCGACAATTCGACAATCAACCAGCTGAGGACAAACCCTTCGCCCTCAATAACAACTAGTTCTTGCCCCGCCGTCAAAATGTCCCGGCCGATGTTCATCAGAAACTCCTTGCTGGCCCATGGGCCCCCCTCCTTACCTTAAGAGAGTCATAGTTACTCCCGCCGTTTACCCGCGCCGCACTGAATTTCGTCAAGTTGGGTCTGGCAACCTGCTAACCCGGCCGGCCGGGCCTGACAACGCTCTAGAAACCCGGAACAGGCAGTTTCGTGAACCAACCGCGCACGCTCCTGACAATGCGTTCACCCACCCTGCTCGGGCAAATCGTTAACCAAGCCCAACCCTGACAATGCGTTAATCAACCCGGCCATGGCAATTCATTAACCAACCCGGCTCGGGCAAATGGTTAACCAAGCCCAACCCTGACAATTCGGTAACCAACCCGGCTCGGGCAAATGGTTAACCAAGCCGGCCGGGCAAATCGCTAACCGGCCCGGCAGTCCCGACAATTCGACAATCAACCCGCTGAGGACAAACCCTTCGCCCTCAATAACAACTAGTTCTTGCCACGCCGTCAAAATGTCCCGGCCGATGTTCACCAGAAACTCCTTGCTGGCCCATGGGCCCCCCGCCTTAAGTCATAGTTACTCCCGCCGAATACCCGCGCTTCACTGAATTTCGTCAAGCTGGCCCTGTCAAATCCTTAACCCGACCGGACCCTGACAATTCGATAAAAAAAACCAGCTGGCGCAGCCCACCTCTTCCAATACTACGGCGCACGGGGCCCGCGCGGTGGGTGGGTGGGTGGGTGTGTGGGTGTGTGAGCTTGAACCATGTGTCCGGAGATCGGGTGGTCCAGGGAGTTTTGGTTACCCAGGTGCAATTCGTTAACCAAGTCTGGCTCGGAAGTCCGGATGCGGGTCGGATTTGCCGGCCACTGCCGGCCGGGAGTTCCAGAGCCCCGGCCGCCGGGGTCAAGTTCGGCCGCCCCTTTGACACATGCGATTTCTGTACGGGGGCATTGGCGGGGTTCCTGCAGATATATGGGGAGGCGGTTTTCACGATCACCGAGGAGTGGTCGACAGGCGGCACGGGCCTCCCCACATCGTTAACCCGGGCCGCGTGGCGGCATTTACGGCCGAATCTCAACTTTGCCCGTACGAATTTTCGGACCAATTCCCACTGGCGGAAGTCCGCCTGGGGACCGATTCGGAGGGCTGTGCCGGCCGGGCGGCGGCATTTTCGGCCGGACCACCGGAGCTCCCCGCGCCTACCCGATGTCTCGAGTCACAACTTGGGACTTTCGGGCGGGCGGGTTCCACGGCCTCTGGCCGGTCGAGGCGCGCCATCCATCCACGGTGGGAGCAATCCCGCCGGAGGGCCGCCCACCGACCGACCGAGGCGAGCTTCGGCT
>NW_027275316.1:30000-40000 GCF_030028105.1 Mobula birostris
CACCGCCTACTTTCTCATCTGTCCGACCGCTGCGCCCGGCTGGCCTGCGCCCCGCCCGTCCGCCCGCCGCCAGATGCGCGAGGGGGTGGGGGGGGGGGGGGTCGGTCGTGCGCCAGGTAAGCTGCCGCGCTCGTGCACGTGGCCTCCCCGCCGCCGGGGTAGGTTGGTGCTCGGTTCAGCCATCGGCGGTCCCCTCCATTGCAGGGATCCGCTGGGTGTCGCGGCGCCGCACGCGCCCTTGGCCCACGTACGCGTCGCGGACACCCCTTTTCTCTTTCTCTCTCAGGATTCGTATATGACAATGCCGAGAAACGTACCGACAATTTGCTGCACCGCCCGCCGGACCGCTCACAAGGCTCTCCTCGTCCCGAGGACACTAGCCTTCTCGCGGAACCGGAGGCTGCACGCGGACCGCTCTGGCGACCGGACGTCTCCGGCCTCTGCTGGAGCGGGGAGGGAACGCGCGGGTGCCGCCCGACCTTCTGGAAATCGCACATCGGCCGGCCGTCAGTCGGTAGCACCGCGCGCGCAGAGCCTCTCCTTCCTCTCGTTGGTGACCGAGGATCAACGCTTCGGTTGAGTCAGGCTGAACCGGGCATCTCCCTGCCACTCTGGCCTATGGAACTCTCCCGACTCTTTCGCCTTGCCCCTACGGCGCGAAAGAGTGCTGCTGCGGCCGGCGCGCCCGTCCCTTGCTCTCTCGGGCCATGTCTGTCGTCGCAGTGCCGCGCCATCCCCTATCGAGCCGCGTCGCTGGGTGAGGTCCGCACCCGCACCCTTCCGCCGAGCTGGCTCTCAGGACGGTCGACGGTCGCCGCTCGCCTCCGTCGGCCCAGGGCCTAACGCCGCGCCGGTGAACGCCTCGCCATCCCACCCCGTCGATCGCGCCGGTGAGGTCCGCACCTTCACCGCCTAGGTATATGCGCGTGGGTGTAGCTGCCTTCTCGGGATGGTCGACGGTCGTTCGACCGGCCCCCGTCATCTATGCGCACAGCAGTCCCGTCCGCCGGCGGGAGACTCCGTCAATCGATCGTGGTGCAAACGTGCGAATGCCCAACGTCAATTCCGCCCAAAGCATGAAGCCCTCGGTCGGCAATCGGGCCGCCCCGCGGCAGACCCACCTGCCCACCTCCGGAGATGGTAACGAGCCGAGCACGGAAGTTCGGCGCACGTGTCGAGACCGTCGCTTCCACTCGGCCTCTCCCAAAGGTAGGACCGACCAAGCCGGATCGATCGGGGAACAGAGGTCTAACGCAGACGACACTCGCGAGGGCACCAGCGGCAGGCTTGTCCCTTCTCCGTCTTGGTACACACAATGCCTCTTTGCTTTTCGGATCGATATAAAGCTTTTGCCACCGTCGGTCTGCCGGCCGCCGCCCGCGGTCCGCGCTCAGACTCTGTCTGTCCGCAGCCCCCGCTGCGTTCTTGGACTTTGTCATTTTTTTCGGAAATAGCGAAAAAAAGCTTTTATCATTGTAAGTCGGAGCTCGCCCGGCCTCCCGCTTACTGAGTCACAATTGAGTAAGGCTCACTTAGAACTCTGCACTGTGTCAACCGTACCACTAGTCACCCTGCTAAGTGTGTCTGGAAAACGTGTTCCCGTAAATCTCCGGGAACCCCGCCAATCCCCCCGTACAGAAATTGCATGTGTCAAGTCGGCGGGATGCCTCCCGGAAGTCCTACCGGGAAGGTCGCACTCTGGCCCCGCCAGGCGGGGCAAATCCGACCCCCATAGTGACTTCCGGGCCTAACTCGTTAACCAGAGCCGCGACAGACCGTGCAACAATGACATGTGTCAAACCGGCGGCACGACGCCCGGAGCTCATGCCGGTCGCGGGGCACCTCGGGCCCGCCCGACGGGGCAGATCCGACCTTCACAGGCTTCCGACGGCAATTGGTTAACCGGCGTGGCGCCGAGGGCACGCGGCTGGCTCGGCGGGCGGCCCTCCGGTAGTGCCGCCGTCGATCGGCCGCCTCGGTCGGCAGGAGGGCCCCGAAGTCGCCTTCATTCTGACTTCCGAGTCGGGACTTAGATTACTTTCGACTCTTCAGCCAAGGTCTCGGATCGACGGCGGGACCTGCGGTTGTCCCTCCGAAAATGCCGCCGCTCGGCCGGCACGGCCCGCCGAATACGTCCCCTTACTGGCTCCCGCCTCGGGACTTTGTCAGAAATTCATTCGGGCAAGGTTTCCATTCGGCGGCCGGAGCACCGGTAGTCATACGGAAAATGCCGCCCCTCGGCCGGCATGGGCCTGCGAATAGGTCCCGCTGACAGACTTCCGCGATTGGGTATTTGTCCGAAAATCCATACCGGCAATCTTCGGAATCGTGCGGAAAAGCTGCCGCGTGGCCCGGGTTAACCAATTGGGGAGGCCGGTGCCATCTACCGAATACTTCAACAACTCGTGAAAACGGCCTCCCTATATATCTGCAGGAACCCCGCCAATGCCCCCGTACTGAAATTGCATGTGTCAAAGGGGCGGCCGAATCTGACCCCGGCGGCCGAGCCTCTGGAACTCCGGGTCGGCCTCGGCCGGCAAATCCGACCCCCATCCAGACTTCCGGAGCGGACTTGGTTAACGAATTGCCACCGGGCAAATGGTTAACCGACAGATCTTGGAGGCTCGTTACCCAAGCCATCCCCCGCCGGTGCGAAAAGTTAACAATCAGCGGGCGGGCAATTCGTGAACCGACCGGGACCGGGCAATTCGTTAACCATTCGGAACCGGGCAATTCGTTAACCAACCTTGTCCTGGCAATGAGTGCACCAACCCGGCCGGACAATTCGTTAACCAAGCTGGCTCTGGCAATTCGTTAACCAACCTGGCCGGGACAATTCGTTAACCAACCCGGCCGGACAATTCGTTAACCAAGCTGGCTCTGGCAATTCGTTAACCAACCTGACCCTGACAATTCGTTAACCAACCCTGTCCTGGCAATGAGTGCACCAACCCGGCCGGACAATTCGGTAACCAACCAGACCCTGGCAATTCGTTAACCAACCAGGACGGGCAATTCGTCAACCAACCCTGTCCTGGCAATGAGTGCACCAACCCGGCCGGACAATTCGGTAACCAACCAGACCCTGGCAATTCGTTAACCAACCTGACCCGGACAATTCGTTAACCAACCAGGACGGGCAATTCGTTAACCAACCAGGCCCGGACAATACTTTAACCACCCTGGTTTTCCAATTCGTGAACCAACTGGGAACGGACAATTCGGTAACCAACCCTGTCCTGGCAATGAGTGCACCAACCCGGCCGGACAATTCGTTAACCACCCTGTCCTTGCCAATTCGTGAACCAACTGGGAACGGACAATTCGTTAACCAACCCGGCCGGACAGTTCGTTAACCAAGCTGGCTCTGGCAATTCGTTAACCTACCCGGCCATGGCAATTCGTTAACCAACCTGACCCTGACAATTCGTTAACCAGCCAGGACGGGCAATTCGTTAACCAACCTGGCCCGGACAATTCCTTAACCACCCTGGCCTTGCCAATTCGTGAACCAACTGGGAACGGACAATTCATTAAACAACCCTGTCCTGGCAATGAGTGCACCAACCCAGCCGGACAATTCGTTAACCAAGCTGGCTCTGGCAATTCGTTAACCTACTCGGACATGCCAATTCGTTAACCAGTCTGACCCGGACAATTCGCTAACCAACCCTACTCGGGCAAATCGTTAACCAAGCCCAACCCCGACAATTCGTTAACCAACCCTGCACGGTCAAGTCGTTAACCAAGCCCAAACCCGACAATTCGTTAACCAACCCATACATGGCAATTCGCTAAACAACCCGGCTCGGGCAAATGGTTAACCAAGCCGGCCGGGCAAATCGTTAACCGGCCCGGCAGTCCCGACAATTCGACAATCAACCAGCTGAGGACAAACCCTTCGCCCTCAATAACAACTAGTTCTTGCCCCGCCGTCAAAATGTCCCGGCCGATGTTCATCAGAAACTCCTTGCTGGCCCATGGGCCCCCCCTCCTTACCTTAAGAGAGTCATAGTTACTCCCGCCGTTTACCCGCGCCGCACTGAATTTCGTCAAGTTGGGTCTGGCAACCCGCTAACCCGGCCGGCCGGGCCTGACAACGCTCTAGAAACCCGGAACAGGCAGTTTCGTGAACCAACCGCGCACGCTCCTGACAATGCGTTCACCCACCCTGCTCGGGCAAATCGTTAACCAAGCCCAACCCTGACAATGCGTTAATCAACCCGGCCATGGCAATTCATTAACCAACCCGGCTCGGGCAAATGGTTAACCAAGCCGGCCGGGCAAATCGTTGACCGGCCCGGCAGTCCCGACGATTCGACAATCAACCAGCTGAGGACAAACCCTTCGCCCTCAATAACAACTAGTTCTTGCCCCGCCGTCAAAATGTCCCGGCCGATGTTCATCAGAAACTCCTTGCTGGCCCATGGGCCCCCCTCCTTAACCTTAAGAGAGTCATAGTTACTCCCGCCGATTACCCGCGCTGCACTGAATTTCGTCAAGTTGGGTCTGGCAAGCCGCTAACCCGGCCGGCCGGGCCTGACAACGCTCTAGAAACCCGGAACAGGCAGTTTCGTGAACCAACCGCGCACGCTCCTGACAATGCGTTAGCCAACCCTGCTCGGGCAAATCGTTAATCAAGCCCAACCCTGAAACTGCGTTAACCAACCCGGCCATGGCAATTCATTAACCAACCCGGCTCGGACAAATGGTTAACCAAGCCCAACCCAGACAATTCGGTAACCAACCCGGCTCGGGCAAATGGTTAACCAAGCCGGCCGGGCAAATCGTTGACCGGCCCGGCAGTCCCGACGATTCGACAATCAACCAGCTGAGGACAAACCCTTCGCCCTCAATAACAACTAGTTCTTGCCCCGCCGTCAAAATGTCCCGGCCGATGTTCATCAGAAACTCCTTGCTGGCCCATGGGCCCCCCTCCTTAACCTTAAGAGAGTCATAGTTACTCCCGCTGTTTACCCGCGCCGCACTGAATTTCGTCAAGTTGGGTCTGGCAAGCCGCTAACCCGGCCGGCCGGGCCTGACAACGCTCTAGAAACCCGGAACAGGCAGTTTCGTGAACCAACCGCGCACGCTCCTGACAATGCGTTAGCCAACCCTGCTCGGGCAAATCGTTAATCAAGCCCAACCCTGAAACTGCGTTAACCAACCCGGCCATGGCAATTCATTAACCAACCCGGCTCGGACAAATGGTTAACCAAGCCCAACCCAGACAATTCGGTAACCAACCCGGCTCGGGCAAATGGTTAACCAAGCCGGCCGGGCAAATCGCTAACCGGCCCGGCAGTCCCGACAATTCGACAATCAACCCGCTGAGGACAAACCCTTCGCCCTCAATAACAACTAGTTCTTGCCCCGCCGTCAAAATGTCCCGGCCGATGTTCATCAGAAACTCCTTGCTGGCCCATGGGCCCCCCTCCTTACCTTAAGAGAGTCATAGTTACTCCCGCCGTTTACCCGCGCCGCACTGAATTTCGTCAAGTTGGGTCTGGCAAGCCGCTAACCCGGCCGGCCGGGCCTGACAACGCTCTAGAAACCCGGAACAGGCAGTTTCGTGAACCAACCGCGCACGCTCCTGACAATGCGTTCACCCACCCTGCTCGGGCAAATCGTTAACCAAGCCCAACCCTGACAATGCGTTAATCAACCCGGCCATGGCAATTCATTAACCAACCCGGCTCGGGCAAATGGTTAACCAAGCCGGCCGGGCAAATCGTTGACCGGCCCGGCAGTCCCGACGATTCGACAATCAACCAGCTGAGGACAAACCCTTCGCCCTCAATAACAACTAGTTCTTGCCCCGCCGTCAAAATGTCCCGGCCGATGTTCATCAGAAACTCCTTGCTGGCCCATGGGCCCTCCTCCTTAACCTTAAGAGAGTCATAGTTACTCCCGCCGTTTACCCGCGCCGCACTGAATTTCGTCAAGTTGGGTCTGGCAACCCGCTAACCCGGCCGGCCGGGCCTGACAACGCTCTAGAAACCCGGAACAGGCAGTTTCGTGAACCAACTGCGCACGCTCCTGACAATGTGTTCACCCACCCTGCTCGGGCAAATCGTTAACCAAGCCCAAACCCGACAATTCGGTAACCAACCCAACCATGACAATTCGCTAACCAACCCGGCCCGGGCAAATGGTTAACCAAGCCCAAACCTGACAATTCGTTAACCAACCCGGCCCGGGCAAATGGTTAACCAAGCCGGCCGGGCAAATCGGTAACCGGCCCGGCAGCCCCGACTATTCGACAATCAACCAGCTGAGGAGAAACCCTTCACCCTCAATAACAACTACGTCTTGCCCCGCCGTCAAAATGTCCCGGCCGATGTTCATCAGAAACTCCTTGCTGGCCCATGGGCCCCCCCTCCTTACCTTAAGAGAGTCATAGTTACTCCCGCCGATTACCCGCGCTGCACTGAATTTCGTCAAGTTGGGTCTGGCAAGGCGCTAACCCGGCCGGCCGGGCCTGACAATGCTCTAGAAACCCGGAACAGGCAGTTTCGTGAACCAACTGCGCACGCTCCTGACAATGTGTTCACCCACCCTGCTCGGGCAAATCGTTAACCAAGCCCAAACCCGACAATTCGGTAACCAACCCAACCATGACAATTCGCTAACCAACCCGGCCCGGGCAAATGGTTAACCAAGCCCAAACCTGACAATTCGCTAACCAACCCGGCCCGGGCAAATGGTTAACCAAGCCGGCCGGGCAAATCGGTAACCGGCCCGGCAGCCCCGACTATTCGACAATCAACCAGCTGAGGACAAACCCTTCGCCCTCAATAACAACTAGTTCTTGCCCCGCCGTCAAAATGTCCCGGCCGATGTTCATCAGAAACTCCTTGCTGGCCCATGGGCCGACAATTCGTTAACCAACCCAACCATGACAATTCGCTAACCAACCCGGCCCGGGCAAATGGTTAACCAAGCCCAAACCTGACAATTCGTTAACCAACCCGGCCCGGGCAAATGGTTAACCAAGCCGGCCGGGCAAATCGGTAACCGGCCCGGCAGTCCCGACAATTCGACAATCAACCAGCTGAGGACAAACCCTTCGCCCTCAATAACAACTAGTTCTTGCCCCGCCGTCAAAATGTCCCGGCCGATGTTCATCAGAAACTCCTTGCTGGCCCATGGGCCCCCCTCCTTACCTTAAGAGAGTCATAGTTACTCCCGCCGATTACCCGCGCTGCACTGAATTTCGTCAAGTTGGGTCTGGCAAGCCGCTAACCCGGCCGGCCGGGCCTGACAATGCTCTAGAAACCCGGAACAGGCAGTTTCGTGAACCAACTGCGCACGCTCCTGACAATGTGTTCACCCACCCTGCTCGGGCAAATCGTTAACCAAGCCCAAACCCGACAATTCGGTAACCAACCCAACCATGACAATTCGCTAACCAACCCGGCCCGGGCAAATGGTTAACCAAGCCCAAACCTGACAATTCGTTAACCAACCCGGCCCGGGCAAATGGTTAACCAAGCCGGCCGGGCAAATCGGTAACCGGCCCGGCAGCCCCGACTATTCGACAATCAACCAGCTGAGGAGAAACCCTTCACCCTCAATAACAACTACGTCTTGCCCCGCCGTCAAAATGTCCCGGCCGATGTTCATCAGAAACTCCTTGCTGGCCCATGGGCCCCCCCTCCTTACCTTAAGAGAGTCATAGTTACTCCCGCCGATTACCCGCGCTGCACTGAATTTCGTCAAGTTGGGTCTGGCAAGGCGCTAACCCGGCCGGCCGGGCCTGACAATGCTCTAGAAACCCGGAACAGGCAGTTTCGTGAACCAACTGCGCACGCTCCTGACAATGTGTTCACCCACCCTGCTCGGGCAAATCGTTAACCAAGCCCAAACCCGACAATTCGGTAACCAACCCAACCATGACAATTCGCTAACCAACCCGGCCCGGGCAAATGGTTAACCAAGCCCAAACCTGACAATTCGCTAACCAACCCGGCCCGGGCAAATGGTTAACCAAGCCGGCCGGGCAAATCGGTAACCGGCCCGGCAGCCCCGACTATTCGACAATCAACCAGCTGAGGACAAACCCTTCGCCCTCAATAACAACTAGTTCTTGCCCCGCCGTCAAAATGTCCCGGCCGATGTTCATCAGAAACTCCTTGCTGGCCCATGGGCCGACAATTCGTTAACCAACCCAACCATGACAATTCGCTAACCAACCCGGCCCGGGCAAATGGTTAACCAAGCCCAAACCTGACAATTCGTTAACCAACCCGGCCCGGGCAAATGGTTAACCAAGCCGGCCGGGCAAATCGGTAACCGGCCCGGCAGTCCCGACAATTCGACAATCAACCAGCTGAGGACAAACCCTTCGCCCTCAATAACAACTAGTTCTTGCCCCGCCGTCAAAATGTCCCGGCCGATGTTCATCAGAAACTCCTTGCTGGCCCATGGGCCCCCCTCCTTACCTTAAGAGAGTCATAGTTACTCCCGCCGTTTACCCGCGCCGCACTGAATTTCGTCAAGTTGGGTCTGGCAACCTGCTAACCCGGCCGGCCGGGCCTGACAACGCTCTAGAAACCCGGAACAGGCAGTTTCGTGAACCAACCGCGCACGCTCCTGACAATGCGTTCACCCACCCTGCTCGGGCAAATCGTTAACCAAGCCCAACCCTGACAATGCGTTAATCAACCCGGCCATGGCAATTCATTAACCAACCCGGCTCGGGCAAATGGTTAACCAAGCCCAACCCTGACAATTCGGTAACCAACCCGGCTCGGGCAAATGGTTAACCAAGCCGGCCGGGCAAATCGCTAACCGGCCCGGCAGTCCCGACAATTCGACAATCAACCCGCTGAGGACAAACCCTTCGCCCTCAATAACAACTAGTTCTTGCCACGCCGTCAAAATGTCCCGGCCGATGTTCACCAGAAACTCCTTGCTGGCCCATGGGCCCCCCGCCTTAAGTCATAGTTACTCCCGCCGAATACCCGCGCTTCACTGAATTTCGTCAAGCTGGCCCTGTCAAATCCTTAACCCGACCGGACCCTGACAATTCGATAAAAAAAACCAGCTGGCGCAGCCCACCTCTTCCAATACTACGGCGCACGGGGCCCGCGCGGTGGGTGGGTGGGTGGGTGTGTGGGTGTGTGAGCTTGAACCATGTGTCCGGAGATCGGGTGGTCCAGGGAGTTTTGGTTACCCAGGTGCAATTCGTTAACCAAGTCTGGCTCGGAAGTCCGGATGCGGGTCGGATTTGCCGGCCACTGCCGGCCGGGAGTTCCAGAGCCCCGGCCGCCGGGGTCAAGTTCGGCCGCCCCTTTGACACATGCGATTTCTGTACGGGGGCATTGGCGGGGTTCCTGCAGATATATGGGGAGGCGGTTTTCACGATCACCGAGGAGTGGTCGACAGGCGGCACGGGCCTCCCCACATCGTTAACCCGGGCCGCGTGGCGGCATTTACGGCCGAATCTCAACTTTGCCCGTACGAATTTTCGGACCAATTCCCACTGGCGGAAGTCCGCCTGGGGACCGATTCGGAGGGCTGTGCCGGCCGGGCGGCGGCATTTTCGGCCGGACCACCGGAGCTCCCCGCGCCTACCCGATGTCTCGAGTCACAACTTGGGACTTTCGGGCGGGCGGGTTCCACGGCCTCTGGCCGGTCGAGGCGCGCCATCCATCCACGGTGGGAGCAATCCCGCCGGAGGGCCGCCCACCGACCGACCGAGGCGAGCTTCGGCTAACGCAGCGGCGCCGGTTAACGAAGAGGCGCCTAACTTTACCGCCAAGGGGGACAACACTAATTATGCCCCTAACCGCGCCAAAAAGTTGGCTGGGCAACTCGTTAACCAAAACTGCCCGCAGCCGGCGGAGAGCCCGGGCAACTCGTTAACCCGGGCCACAATTCCACCTCTCTCTTCCCGCACCAAGTCCAGCCGGGGCAACTCGTTAACCGAGGCCATAGCAGCACCCGTCTTCCCGCACGCACCAAGTCCAGTCGGGGCAACTCGGTAACCGAGGCC
>NW_027275316.1:50000-60000 GCF_030028105.1 Mobula birostris
CTCAGGATTCGTATATGACAATGCCGAGAAACGTACCGACAATTTGCTGCACCGCCCGCCGGACCGCTCACAAGGCTCTCCTCGTCCCGAGGACACTAGCCTTCTCGCGGAACCGGAGGCTGCACGCGGACCGCTCTGGCGACCGGACGTCTCCGGCCTCTGCTGGAGCGGGGAGGGAACGCGCGGGTGCCGCCCGACCTTCTGGAAATCGCACATCGGCCGGCCGTCAGTCGGTAGCACCGCGCGCGCAGAGCCTCTCCTTCCTCTCGTTGGTGACCGAGGATCAACGGTTCGGTTGAGTCAGGCTGAACCGGGCATCTCCCTGCCACTCTGGCCTATGGAACTCTCCCGACTCTTTCGCCTTGCCCCTACGGCGCGAAAGAGTGCTGCTGCGGCCGGCGCGCCCGTCCCTTGCTCTCTCGGGCCATGTCTGTCGTCGCAGTGCCGCGCCATCCCCTATCGAGCCGCGTCGCTGGGTGAGGTCCGCACCCGCACCCTTCCGCCGAGCTGGCTCTCAGGACGGTCGACGGTCGCCGCTCGCCTCCGTCGGCCCAGGGCCTAACGCCGCGCCGGTGAACGCCTCGCCATCCCACCCCGTCGATCGCGCCGGTGAGGTCCGCACCTTCACCGCCTAGGTATATGCGCGTGGGTGTAGCTGCCTTCTCGGGATGGTCGACGGTCGTTCGACCGGCCCCCGTCATCTATGCGCACAGCAGTCCCGTCCGCCGGCGGGAGACTCCGTCAATCGATCGTGGTGCAAACGTGCGAATGCCCAACGTCAATTCCGCCCAAAGCATGAAGCCCTCGGTCGGCAATCGGGCCGCCCCGCGGCAGACCCACCTGCCCACCTCCGGAGATGGTAACGAGCCGAGCACGGAAGTTCGGCGCACGTGTCGAGACCGTCGCTTCCACTCGGCCTCTCCCAAAGGTAGGACCGACCAAGCCGGATCGATCGGGGAACAGAGGTCTAACGCAGACGACACTCGCGAGGGCACCAGCGGCAGGCTTGTCCCTTCTCCGTCTTGGTACACACAATGCCTCTTTGCTTTTCGGATCGATATAAAGCTTTTGCCACCGTCGGTCTGCCGGCCGCCGCCCGCGGTCCGCGCTCAGACTCTGTCTGTCCGCAGCCCCCGCTGCGTTCTTGGACTTTGTCATTTTTTTCGGAAATAGCGAAAAAAAGCTTTTATCATTGTAAGTCGGAGCTCGCCCGGCCTCCCGCTTACTGAGTCACAATTGAGTAAGGCTCACTTAGAACTCTGCACTGTGTCAACCGTACCACTAGTCACCCTGCTAAGTGTGTCTGGAAAACGTGTTCCCGTAAATCTCCGGGAACCCCGCCAATCCCCCCGTACAGAAATTGCATGTGTCAAGTCGGCGGGATGCCTCCCGGAAGTCCTACCGGGAAGGTCGCACTCTGGCCCCGCCAGGCGGGGCAAATCCGACCCCCATAGTGACTTCCGGGCCTAACTCGTTAACCAGAGCCGCGACAGACCGTGCAACAATGACATGTGTCAAACCGGCGGCACGACGCCCGGAGCTCATGCCGGTCGCGGGGCACCTCGGGCCCGCCCGACGGGGCAGATCCGACCTTCACAGGCTTCCGACGGCAATTGGTTAACCGGCGTGGCGCCGAGGGCACGCGGCTGGCTCGGCGGGCGGCCCTCCGGTAGTGCCGCCGTCGATCGGCCGCCTCGGTCGGCAGGAGGGCCCCGAAGTCGCCTTCATTCTGACTTCCGAGTCGGGACTTAGATTACTTTCGACTCTTCAGCCAAGGTCTCGGATCGACGGCGGGACCTGCGGTTGTCCCTCCGAAAATGCCGCCGCTCGGCCGGCACGGCCCGCCGAATACGTCCCCTTACTGGCTCCCGCCTCGGGACTTTGTCAGAAATTCATTCGGGCAAGGTTTCCATTCGGCGGCCGGAGCACCGGTAGTCATACGGAAAATGCCGCCCCTCGGCCGGCATGGGCCTGCGAATAGGTCCCGCTGACAGACTTCCGCGATTGGGTATTTGTCCGAAAATCCATACCGGCAATCTTCGGAATCGTGCGGAAAAGCTGCCGCGTGGCCCGGGTTAACCAATTGGGGAGGCCGGTGCCATCTACCGAATACTTCAACAACTCGTGAAAACGGCCTCCCTATATATCTGCAGGAACCCCGCCAATGCCCCCGTACTGAAATTGCATGTGTCAAAGGGGCGGCCGAATCTGACCCCGGCGGCCGAGCCTCTGGAACTCCGGGTCGGCCTCGGCCGGCAAATCCGACCCCCATCCAGACTTCCGGAGCGGACTTGGTTAACGAATTGCCACCGGGCAAATGGTTAACCGACAGATCTTGGAGGCTCGTTACCCAAGCCATCCCCCGCCGGTGCGAAAAGTTAACAATCAGCGGGCGGGCAATTCGTGAACCGACCGGGACCGGGCAATTCGTTAACCATTCGGAACCGGGCAATTCGTTAACCAACCTTGTCCTGGCAATGAGTGCACCAACCCGGCCGGACAATTCGTTAACCAAGCTGGCTCTGGCAATTCGTTAACCAACCTGGCCGGGACAATTCGTTAACCAACCCGGCCGGACAATTCGTTAACCAAGCTGGCTCTGGCAATTCGTTAACCAACCTGACCCTGACAATTCGTTAACCAACCCTGTCCTGGCAATGAGTGCACCAACCCGGCCGGACAATTCGGTAACCAACCAGACCCTGGCAATTCGTTAACCAACCAGGACGGGCAATTCGTCAACCAACCCTGTCCTGGCAATGAGTGCACCAACCCGGCCGGACAATTCGGTAACCAACCAGACCCTGGCAATTCGTTAACCAACCTGACCCGGACAATTCGTTAACCAACCAGGACGGGCAATTCGTTAACCAACCAGGCCCGGACAATACTTTAACCACCCTGGTTTTCCAATTCGTGAACCAACTGGGAACGGACAATTCGGTAACCAACCCTGTCCTGGCAATGAGTGCACCAACCCGGCCGGACAATTCGTTAACCACCCTGTCCTTGCCAATTCGTGAACCAACTGGGAACGGACAATTCGTTAACCAACCCGGCCGGACAGTTCGTTAACCAAGCTGGCTCTGGCAATTCGTTAACCTACCCGGCCATGGCAATTCGTTAACCAACCTGACCCTGACAATTCGTTAACCAGCCAGGACGGGCAATTCGTTAACCAACCTGGCCCGGACAATTCCTTAACCACCCTGGCCTTGCCAATTCGTGAACCAACTGGGAACGGACAATTCATTAAACAACCCTGTCCTGGCAATGAGTGCACCAACCCAGCCGGACAATTCGTTAACCAAGCTGGCTCTGGCAATTCGTTAACCTACTCGGACATGCCAATTCGTTAACCAGTCTGACCCGGACAATTCGCTAACCAACCCTACTCGGGCAAATCGTTAACCAAGCCCAACCCCGACAATTCGTTAACCAACCCTGCACGGTCAAGTCGTTAACCAAGCCCAAACCCGACAATTCGTTAACCAACCCATACATGGCAATTCGCTAAACAACCCGGCTCGGGCAAATGGTTAACCAAGCCGGCCGGGCAAATCGTTAACCGGCCCGGCAGTCCCGACAATTCGACAATCAACCAGCTGAGGACAAACCCTTCGCCCTCAATAACAACTAGTTCTTGCCCCGCCGTCAAAATGTCCCGGCCGATGTTCATCAGAAACTCCTTGCTGGCCCATGGGCCCCCCCTCCTTACCTTAAGAGAGTCATAGTTACTCCCGCCGTTTACCCGCGCCGCACTGAATTTCGTCAAGTTGGGTCTGGCAACCCGCTAACCCGGCCGGCCGGGCCTGACAACGCTCTAGAAACCCGGAACAGGCAGTTTCGTGAACCAACCGCGCACGCTCCTGACAATGCGTTCACCCACCCTGCTCGGGCAAATCGTTAACCAAGCCCAACCCTGACAATGCGTTAATCAACCCGGCCATGGCAATTCATTAACCAACCCGGCTCGGGCAAATGGTTAACCAAGCCGGCCGGGCAAATCGTTGACCGGCCCGGCAGTCCCGACGATTCGACAATCAACCAGCTGAGGACAAACCCTTCGCCCTCAATAACAACTAGTTCTTGCCCCGCCGTCAAAATGTCCCGGCCGATGTTCATCAGAAACTCCTTGCTGGCCCATGGGCCCCCCTCCTTAACCTTAAGAGAGTCATAGTTACTCCCGCCGATTACCCGCGCTGCACTGAATTTCGTCAAGTTGGGTCTGGCAAGCCGCTAACCCGGCCGGCCGGGCCTGACAACGCTCTAGAAACCCGGAACAGGCAGTTTCGTGAACCAACCGCGCACGCTCCTGACAATGCGTTAGCCAACCCTGCTCGGGCAAATCGTTAATCAAGCCCAACCCTGAAACTGCGTTAACCAACCCGGCCATGGCAATTCATTAACCAACCCGGCTCGGACAAATGGTTAACCAAGCCCAACCCAGACAATTCGGTAACCAACCCGGCTCGGGCAAATGGTTAACCAAGCCGGCCGGGCAAATCGTTGACCGGCCCGGCAGTCCCGACGATTCGACAATCAACCAGCTGAGGACAAACCCTTCGCCCTCAATAACAACTAGTTCTTGCCCCGCCGTCAAAATGTCCCGGCCGATGTTCATCAGAAACTCCTTGCTGGCCCATGGGCCCCCCTCCTTAACCTTAAGAGAGTCATAGTTACTCCCGCTGTTTACCCGCGCCGCACTGAATTTCGTCAAGTTGGGTCTGGCAAGCCGCTAACCCGGCCGGCCGGGCCTGACAACGCTCTAGAAACCCGGAACAGGCAGTTTCGTGAACCAACCGCGCACGCTCCTGACAATGCGTTAGCCAACCCTGCTCGGGCAAATCGTTAATCAAGCCCAACCCTGAAACTGCGTTAACCAACCCGGCCATGGCAATTCATTAACCAACCCGGCTCGGACAAATGGTTAACCAAGCCCAACCCAGACAATTCGGTAACCAACCCGGCTCGGGCAAATGGTTAACCAAGCCGGCCGGGCAAATCGCTAACCGGCCCGGCAGTCCCGACAATTCGACAATCAACCCGCTGAGGACAAACCCTTCGCCCTCAATAACAACTAGTTCTTGCCCCGCCGTCAAAATGTCCCGGCCGATGTTCATCAGAAACTCCTTGCTGGCCCATGGGCCCCCCTCCTTACCTTAAGAGAGTCATAGTTACTCCCGCCGTTTACCCGCGCCGCACTGAATTTCGTCAAGTTGGGTCTGGCAAGCCGCTAACCCGGCCGGCCGGGCCTGACAACGCTCTAGAAACCCGGAACAGGCAGTTTCGTGAACCAACCGCGCACGCTCCTGACAATGCGTTCACCCACCCTGCTCGGGCAAATCGTTAATCAAGCCCAACCCTGAAACTGCGTTAACCAACCCGGCCATGGCAATTCATTAACCAACCCGGCTCGGGCAAATGGTTAACCAAGCCGGCCGGGCAAATCGTTGACCGGCCCGGCAGTCCCGACGATTCGACAATCAACCAGCTGAGGACAAACCCTTCGCCCTCAATAACAACTAGTTCTTGCCCCGCCGTCAAAATGTCCCGGCCGATGTTCATCAGAAACTCCTTGCTGGCCCATGGGCCCCCCTCCTTAACCTTAAGAGAGTCATAGTTACTCCCGCCGATTACCCGCGCTGCACTGAATTTCGTCAAGTTGGGTCTGGCAAGCCGCTAACCCGGCCGGCCGGGCCTGACAACGCTCTAGAAACCCGGAACAGGCAGTTTCGTGAACCAACCGCGCACGCTCCTGACAATGCGTTAGCCAACCCTGCTCGGGCAAATCGTTAATCAAGCCCAACCCTGAAACTGCGTTAACCAACCCGGCCATGGCAATTCATTAACCAACCCGGCTCGGACAAATGGTTAACCAAGCCCAACCCAGACAATTCGGTAACCAACCCGGCTCGGGCAAATGGTTAACCAAGCCGGCCGGGCAAATCGCTAACCGGCCCGGCAGTCCCGACAATTCGACAATCAACCCGCTGAGGACAAACCCTTCGCCCTCAATAACAACTAGTTCTTGCCCCGCCGTCAAAATGTCCCGGCCGATGTTCATCAGAAACTCCTTGCTGGCCCATGGGCCCCCCTCCTTACCTTAAGAGAGTCATAGTTACTCCCGCCGTTTACCCGCGCCGCACTGAATTTCGTCAAGTTGGGTCTGGCAAGCCGCTAACCCGGCCGGCCGGGCCTGACAACGCTCTAGAAACCCGGAACAGGCAGTTTCGTGAACCAACCGCGCACGCTCCTGACAATGCGTTCACCCACCCTGCTCGGGCAAATCGTTAACCAAGCCCAACCCTGACAATGCGTTAATCAACCCGGCCATGGCAATTCATTAACCAACCCGGCTCGGGCAAATGGTTAACCAAGCCGGCCGGGCAAATCGTTGACCGGCCCGGCAGTCCCGACGATTCGACAATCAACCAGCTGAGGACAAACCCTTCGCCCTCAATAACAACTAGTTCTTGCCCCGCCGTCAAAATGTCCCGGCCGATGTTCATCAGAAACTCCTTGCTGGCCCATGGGCCCTCCTCCTTAACCTTAAGAGAGTCATAGTTACTCCCGCCGTTTACCCGCGCCGCACTGAATTTCGTCAAGTTGGGTCTGGCAACCCGCTAACCCGGCCGGCCGGGCCTGACAACGCTCTAGAAACCCGGAACAGGCAGTTTCGTGAACCAACCGCGCACGCTCCTGACAATGCGTTAGCCAACCCTGCTCGGGCAAATCGTTAATCAAGCCCAACCCTGAAACTGCGTTAACCAACCCGGGCATGGCAATTCATTAACCAACCCGGCTCGGACAAATGGTTAACCAAGCCCAACCCTGACAATTCGGTAACCAACCCGGCTCGGGCAAATGGTTGATCAAGCCGGCCGGGCAAATCGGTAACCGGCCCGGCAGCCCCGACTATTCGACAATCAACCAGCTGAGGACAAACCCTTCACCCTCAATAACAACTACGTCTTGCCCCGCCGTCAAAATGTCCCGGCCGATGTTCATCAGAAACTCCTTGCTGGCCCATGGGCCCCCCTCCTTACCTTAAGAGAGTCATAGTTACTCCCGCCGATTACCCGCGCTGCACTGAATTTCGTCAAGTTGGGTCTGGCAAGGCGCTAACCCGGCCGGCCGGGCCTGACAATGCTCTAGAAACCCGGAACAGGCAGTTTCGTGAACCAACTGCGCACGCTCCTGACAATGTGTTCACCCACCCTGCTCGGGCAAATCGTTAACCAAGCCCAAACCCGACAATTCGGTAACCAACCCAACCATGACAATTCGCTAACCAACCCGGCCCGGGCAAATGGTTAACCAAGCCCAAACCTGACAATTCGCTAACCAACCCGGCCCGGGCAAATGGTTAACCAAGCCGGCCGGGCAAATCGGTAACCGGCCCGGCAGCCCCGACTATTCGACAATCAACCAGCTGAGGACAAACCCTTCGCCCTCAATAACAACTAGTTCTTGCCCCGCCGTCAAAATGTCCCGGCCGATGTTCATCAGAAACTCCTTGCTGGCCCATGGGCCGACAATTCGTTAACCAACCCAACCATGACAATTCGCTAACCAACCCGGCCCGGGCAAATGGTTAACCAAGCCCAAACCTGACAATTCGTTAACCAACCCGGCCCGGGCAAATGGTTAACCAAGCCGGCCGGGCAAATCGGTAACCGGCCCGGCAGTCCCGACAATTCGACAATCAACCAGCTGAGGACAAACCCTTCGCCCTCAATAACAACTAGTTCTTGCCCCGCCGTCAAAATGTCCCGGCCGATGTTCATCAGAAACTCCTTGCTGGCCCATGGGCCCCCCTCCTTACCTTAAGAGAGTCATAGTTACTCCCGCCGATTACCCGCGCTGCACTGAATTTCGTCAAGTTGGGTCTGGCAAGCCGCTAACCCGGCCGGCCGGGCCTGACAATGCTCTAGAAACCCGGAACAGGCAGTTTCGTGAACCAACTGCGCACGCTCCTGACAATGTGTTCACCCACCCTGCTCGGGCAAATCGTTAACCAAGCCCAAACCCGACAATTCGGTAACCAACCCAACCATGACAATTCGCTAACCAACCCGGCCCGGGCAAATGGTTAACCAAGCCCAAACCTGACAATTCGTTAACCAACCCGGCCCGGGCAAATGGTTAACCAAGCCGGCCGGGCAAATCGGTAACCGGCCCGGCAGCCCCGACTATTCGACAATCAACCAGCTGAGGAGAAACCCTTCACCCTCAATAACAACTACGTCTTGCCCCGCCGTCAAAATGTCCCGGCCGATGTTCATCAGAAACTCCTTGCTGGCCCATGGGCCCCCCCTCCTTACCTTAAGAGAGTCATAGTTACTCCCGCCGATTACCCGCGCTGCACTGAATTTCGTCAAGTTGGGTCTGGCAAGGCGCTAACCCGGCCGGCCGGGCCTGACAATGCTCTAGAAACCCGGAACAGGCAGTTTCGTGAACCAACTGCGCACGCTCCTGACAATGTGTTCACCCACCCTGCTCGGGCAAATCGTTAACCAAGCCCAAACCCGACAATTCGGTAACCAACCCAACCATGACAATTCGCTAACCAACCCGGCCCGGGCAAATGGTTAACCAAGCCCAAACCTGACAATTCGCTAACCAACCCGGCCCGGGCAAATGGTTAACCAAGCCGGCCGGGCAAATCGGTAACCGGCCCGGCAGCCCCGACTATTCGACAATCAACCAGCTGAGGACAAACCCTTCGCCCTCAATAACAACTAGTTCTTGCCCCGCCGTCAAAATGTCCCGGCCGATGTTCATCAGAAACTCCTTGCTGGCCCATGGGCCGACAATTCGTTAACCAACCCAACCATGACAATTCGCTAACCAACCCGGCCCGGGCAAATGGTTAACCAAGCCCAAACCTGACAATTCGTTAACCAACCCGGCCCGGGCAAATGGTTAACCAAGCCGGCCGGGCAAATCGGTAACCGGCCCGGCAGTCCCGACAATTCGACAATCAACCAGCTGAGGACAAACCCTTCGCCCTCAATAACAACTAGTTCTTGCCCCGCCGTCAAAATGTCCCGGCCGATGTTCATCAGAAACTCCTTGCTGGCCCATGGGCCCCCCTCCTTACCTTAAGAGAGTCATAGTTACTCCCGCCGTTTACCCGCGCCGCACTGAATTTCGTCAAGTTGGGTCTGGCAACCTGCTAACCCGGCCGGCCGGGCCTGACAACGCTCTAGAAACCCGGAACAGGCAGTTTCGTGAACCAACCGCGCACGCTCCTGACAATGCGTTCACCCACCCTGCTCGGGCAAATCGTTAACCAAGCCCAACCCTGACAATGCGTTAATCAACCCGGCCATGGCAATTCATTAACCAACCCGGCTCGGGCAAATGGTTAACCAAGCCCAACCCTGACAATTCGGTAACCAACCCGGCTCGGGCAAATGGTTAACCAAGCCGGCCGGGCAAATCGCTAACCGGCCCGGCAGTCCCGACAATTCGACAATCAACCCGCTGAGGACAAACCCTTCGCCCTCAATAACAACTAGTTCTTGCCACGCCGTCAAAATGTCCCGGCCGATGTTCACCAGAAACTCCTTGCTGGCCCATGGGCCCCCCGCCTTAAGTCATAGTTACTCCCGCCGAATACCCGCGCTTCACTGAATTTCGTCAAGCTGGCCCTGTCAAATCCTTAACCCGACCGGACCCTGACAATTCGATAAAAAAAACCAGCTGGCGCAGCCCACCTCTTCCAATACTACGGCGCACGGGGCCCGCGCGGTGGGTGGGTGGGTGGGTGTGTGGGTGTGTGAGCTTGAACCATGTGTCCGGAGATCGGGTGGTCCAGGGAGTTTTGGTTACCCAGGTGCAATTCGTTAACCAAGTCTGGCTCGGAAGTCCGGATGCGGGTCGGATTTGCCGGCCACTGCCGGCCGGGAGTTCCAGAGCCCCGGCCGCCGGGGTCAAGTTCGGCCGCCCCTTTGACACATGCGATTTCTGTACGGGGGCATTGGCGGGGTTC
>NW_027275317.1:0-62135 GCF_030028105.1 Mobula birostris
TTCTGTGTTGATTAGAACTTGTAACATACCTTTGCTCAGCAAAACAAAAAAGTTGTTTTCTCAGTGCATACAATGCTTTGACATTACCAATAGTATACATTTCAATCTTACACCAAAGTACGGAGTGCAAACCTAATGGAAACATCTTAAATAATCTTTCCTCATGATTCTGAGTTGTCTATAATTTGTTTCATGCCTCTGTTCATCAAGACAAAAAAGTTCTTTTCTCAGTGCATACACTGTTTTGACTTTACAAATAGTGTACATTTCAATTTTCCACCAACGTTCTGAGTGCAAACCTAATGGAAATAGCTTAAATTACCTTTCCACATGATTCTGTGTTGATTAGAACTTGTACCATGCCTTTGCCCAGCAAGATAAAAAAGTTCTTTTCTCAGAGCATACAATGCTTTGACATTACCAATAGTATACATTTCAATTTTCCACCAAAGTGCTGATTGCAAACCTAAGGGAAACACCTTAAATTACCTGTCCACATGATTCTGTGTTGATTAGAACTTGTACCATACCTTTGTTCAGCAAGACAAAAAAGTTGTTTCCTCAGTGCATACAAAGCTTTGACATTACCAATAGTATACATTTTAAACTTCCACCAAAGTACTGACTCCAAACCTAATGGAAACACCTTAATTTACCTTTCCACATGATTCTGAGTTGATTAGAACTTGTACCATGCCTTTGCTCAGCAAGACAAAAAAGTTGTTTTCTCAGTGCATAGAATGCTTTGACATTACCAATAGTATACATTTTAATTTACACAAAAGTGCAGAGTGGATCCCTAATGGAAATATCTTAAATTAACTTTCCACATTATTCTGAGTTGCTTAAAAGACATTTCATGCCTCTGCTCATCAGGACAAAAAAGTTCTTTTCTCAATGCATACAATCCTTTGACAGTGCCAATAGTAATCATTTACACAAATGAACAGACTGGAAACCTAATGGAAACATCTTAAATAATCTTTCCACATGATTCTGTGTTGATTAGCAGTTGTACCATGGCTTTGCTCAGTAAGACAAAAAAGTTGTTTTCTCAGTGCATACAATGCTTTGACTTTACCAATAGTATACATTTCAATTTTACACCAAAGTACTGAGTGCAAACCTAATGGAAACATCTTAAATAATCTTTCCTCATGATTCTGAGTTGTCTATAATTTGTTTCATTCCTCTGTTCATCAAGAGAAAAAAGTTCTTTTCTCAGTGCATGCAATGCTTTGACTTTACAAATAGTGTACATTTCAATTTTCCACCAAAGTGCTGAGTGCAAACCTAATGGAAACACCTTAAATTACCTTTCCACATGATTCTGTGTTGATTAGAACTTGTACCATGCCTTTGCCCAGCAAGATAAAAAAGTTGTTTTCTCAGAGCATACAAGGCTTTGACATTACCAATAGTATACATTTCAATTTTGCACCAAAGTACTGAGTGCAAACCTGATGGCAATATCTTAAATTACCTTTCCACGTGATTCTGAGTTGATTAGAACTTGTACTATGCCTTTGCTCAGCAAGACAAAAAAGTTGTTTTCTCAGTGCATACAATGCTTCGACATTACCAATAGAATACATATCAATCTTACACCAAAGTACTGAGTGCAAACCTAATGGAAACATCTTAAATAATCTTTGCTCATGATTCTGAGTTGTCTATAATTTGTTTCATGCCTCTGTTCATCAAGACAAAAAAGTTCTTTTCTCAGTGCATACACTGTTTTGACTTTACAAATAGTGTACATTTCAATTTTCCACCAAAGTTCTGAGTGCAAACCTAATGGAAATAGCTTAAATTACCTTTCCACATGATTCTGTGTTGATTAGAACTTGTACCATCCCTTTGCCCAGCAAGATAAAAAAGTTGTTTTCTCAGAGCATACAATGCTTTGACATTACCAATAGTATACATTTCAATTTTCCACCAAAGTGCTGATTGCAAACCTAATGGAAACACCTTAAATTACCTTTCCACATGATTCTGTGTTGATTAGAACTTGTACCATACCTTTGTTCCGCAAGACAAAAAAGTTGTTTCCTCAGTGCATACAAAGCTTTGACATTACCAATAGTATACATTTTAAACTTCCACCAAAGTACTGACTCCAAACCTAATGGAAACACCTTAATTTACCTTTCCACATGATTCTGAGTTGATTAGAACTTGTACCATGCCTTTGCTCAGCAAGACAAAAAAGTTGTTTTCTCAGTGCATAGAATGCTTTGACATTACCAATAGTATACATTTTAATTTACACAAAAGTACAGAGTGGATCCCTAATGGAAATATCTTAAATTAACTTTCCACATTATTCTGAGTTGCTTAAAAGACATTTCATGCCTCTGCTCATCAGGACAAAAAAGTTCTTTTCTCAATGCATACAATCCTTTGACAGTGCCAATAGTAATCATTTACACAAACGTACAGACTGGAAACCTAATGGAAACATCTAAAATAATCTTTCCACATGATTCTGTGTTGATTAGCAGTTGTACCATGGCTTTGCTCAGTAAGACAAAAAAGTTGTTTTCTCAGTGCATACAATGCTTTGACTTTACCAATAGTATACATTTCAATTTTACACCAAAGTACTGAGTGCAAACCTAATGGAAACATCTTAAATTACCTTTCCACATGATTCTGAGTTGTCTATAATTTGTTTCATGCCTTTGCCCAGCAAGATAAAAAAGTTCTTTTCTCAGAGCATACAAGGCTTGGACATTACCAATAGTATACATTTCAATTTTCCACCAAAGTACTGAGTGCAAACCTGATGGCAATATCTTAAATTACCTTTCCACGTGATTCTGAGTTGATTAGAACTTGTACTATGCCTTTGCTCAGCAAGACAAAAAAGTTGCTTTCTCAGTGCATACAATGCTTTGACATTACCAATAGAATACATATCAATCTTACACCAAAGTACTGAGTGCAAACCTAATGGAAACATCTTAAATAATCTTTCCTCATGATTCTGAGTTGTCTATAATTTGTTTCATGCCTCTGTTCATAAAGACAAAAAAGTTCTTTTCTCAGTGCATACACTGTTTTGACTTTACAAACAGTGTACATTTCAATTTTCCACCAAAGTGCTGAGTGCAAACCTAATGGAAACACCTTAAATTACCTTTCCACATGATTCTGTGTTGATTAGAACTTGTACCATGCCTTTGCCCAGCAAGATAAAAAAGTTGTTTTCTCAGAGCATACAAGGCTTTGACATTACCAATAGTATACATTGCAATTTTCCACCAAAGTACTGAGTGCAAACCTGATGGCAATATCTTAAATTACCTTTCCACGTGATTCTGAGTTGATTAGAACTTGTACTATGCCTTTGCTCAGCAAGACAAAAAAGTTGTTTTCTCAGTGCATACAATGCTTTGACATTACCAATAGAATACATATCAATCTTACACCAAAGTACTGAGTGCAAACCTAATGGAAACATGTTAAATAATCTTTGCTCATGATTCTGAGTTGTCTATAATTTGTTTCATGCCTCTGTTCATCAAGACAAAAAAGTTCTTTTCTCAGTGCATACACTGTTTTGACTTTACAAATAGTGTACATTTCAATTTTCCACCAAAGTTCTGAGTGCAAACCGAATGGAAATAGCTTAAATTACCTTTCCACATGATTCTGTGTTGATTAGAACTTGTACCATGCCTTTGCCCAGCAAGACAAAAAAGTTGTTTTCTCAGAGCATACAATGCTTTGACATTACCAATAGTATACATTTCAATTTTCCACCAAAGTGCTGATTGCAAACCTAATGGAAACACCTTAAATTACCTTTCCACATGATTCTGTGTTGATTAGAACTTGTACCATACCTTTGTTCCGCAAGACAAAAAAGTTGTTTCCTCAGTGCATACAAAGCTTTGACATTACCAATAGTATACATTTTAAACTTCCACCAAAGTACTGACTCCAAACCTAATGGAAACACCTTAATTTACCTTTCCACATGATTCTGAGTTGATTAGCACTTGTACCATGCCTTTGCTCAGCAAGACAAAAAAGTTGTTTTCTCAGTGCATAGAATGCTTTGACATTACCAATAGTATACATTTTAATTTACACAAAAGTACAGAGTGGATCCCTAATGGAAATATCTTAAATTAACTTTCCACATTATTCTGAGTTGCTTAAAAGACATTTCATGCCTCTGCTCATCAGGACAAAAAAGTTCTTTTCTCAATGCATACAATCCTTCGACAGTGCCAATAGTAATCATTTACACAAACGTACAGACTGGAAACCTAATGGAAACATCTTAAATAATCTTTCCACATGATTCTGTGTTGATTAGCAGTTGTACCATGGCTTTGCTCAGTAAGACAAAAAAGTTGTTTTCTCAGTGCATACAATGCTTTGACTTTACTAATAGTATACATTTCAATTTTACACCAAAGTACTGAGTGCAAACCTACTGGAAACATCTTAAATTACCTTTCCACATGATTCTGAGTTGTCTATAATTTGTTTCATGCCTTTGCCCAGCAAGATAAAAAAGTTCTTTTCTCAGAGCATACAAGGCTTTGACACTACCAATAGTATACATTTCAATTTTCCACCAAAGTACTGAGTGCAAACCTGATGGCAATATCTTAAATTACCTTTCCACGTGATTCTGAGTTGATTAGAACTTGTACTATGCCTTTGCTCAGCAAGACAAAAAAGTTGCTTTCTCAGTGCATACAATGCTTTGACATTACCAATAGAATACATATCAATCTTACACCAAAGTACTGAGTGCAAACCTAATGGAAACATCTTAAATAATCTTTCCTCATGATTCTGAGTTGTCTATAATTTGTTTCATGCCTCTGTTCATAAACACAAAAAAGTTGTTTTCTCAGTGCTACACTGTTTTGACTTTACAGACAGTGTACATTTCAATTTTCCACCATAGTGCTGAGTGCAAACCTAATGGAAACACCTTAAATTACCTTTCCACATGATTCTGTGTTGATTAGAACTTGTACCATGCCTTTGTCCAGCAAGATAAAAAAGTTGTTTTCTCAGAGCATACAATGCTTTGACTTTACCAATGGTATACATTTTAATTTTCCACCAAAGTGCTGATTGCAAACCAAATGGAAACACCTTAAATTACCTTTCCACATGATTCTGTGTTGCTTAGAACTTGTAACATACCTTTGCTCAGCAGGACAAAAAAGTTGTTTCCTCAGTGCGTACAATGCTTTGACTTTACCAATAGTATACATTTCAATTTTACACCAAAGTACTGACTGCAAACCTAATGGAAACATCTTAAATGATCTTTCCACATGATTCTGAGTTGATTAGAACTTGTACCATGCCTTTGCTCAGCAAGACAAAAAAGTTGTTTTCTCAGTGCATAGAATGCTTTGACATTACCAATAGTATACATTTTAATTTACACAAAAGTACAGAGTGGATCCCTAATGGAAATATCTTAAATTAACTTTCCACATTATTCTGAGTTGCTTAAAAGACATTTCATGCCTCTGCTCATCAGGACAAAAAAGTTCTTTTCTCAATGCATACAATCCTTTGACAGTGCCAATAGTAATCATTTACACAAACGTACAGACTGGAAACCTAATGGAAACATCTTAAATAATCTTTCCACATGATTCTGTGTTGATTAGCAGTTGTACCATGGCTTTGCTCAGTAAGACAAAAAAGTTGTTTTCTCAGTGCATACAATGCTTTGACTTTACCAATAGTATACATTTCAATTTTACACCAAAGTACTGAGTGCAAACCTAATGGAAACATCTTAAATTACCTTTCCACATGATTCTGAGTTGTCTATAATTTGTTTCATGCCTTTGCCCAGCAAGATAAAAAAGTTCTTTTCTCAGAGCATACAAGGCTTGGACATTACCAATAGTATACATTTCAATTTTCCACCAAAGTACTGAGTGCAAACCTGATGGCAATATCTTAAATTACCTTTCCACGTGATTCTGAGTTGATTAGAACTTGTACTATGCCTTTGCTCAGCAAGACAAAAAAGTTGCTTTCTCAGTGCATACAATGCTTTGACATTACCAATAGAATACATATCAATCTTACACCAAAGTACTGAGTGCAAACCTAATGGAAACATCTTAAATAATCTTTCCTCATGATTCTGAGTTGTCTATAATTTGTTTCATGCCTCTGTTCATAAAGACAAAAAAGTTCTTTTCTCAGTGCATACACTGTTTTGACTTTACAAACAGTGTACATTTCAATTTTCCACCAAAGTGCTGAGTGCAAACCTAATGGAAACACCTTAAATTACCTTTCCACATGATTCTGTGTTGATTAGAACTTGTACCATGCCTTTGCCCAGCAAGATAAAAAAGTTGTTTTCTCAGAGCATACAAGGCTTTGACATTACCAATAGTATACATTGCAATTTTCCACCAAAGTACTGAGTGCAAACCTGATGGCAATATCTTAAATTACCTTTCCACGTGATTCTGAGTTGATTAGAACTTGTACTATGCCTTTGCTCAGCAAGACAAAAAAGTTGTTTTCTCAGTGCATACAATGCTTTGACATTACCAATAGAATACATATCAATCTTACACCAAAGTACTGAGTGCAAACCTAATGGAAACATGTTAAATAATCTTTGCTCATGATTCTGAGTTGTCTATAATTTGTTTCATGCCTCTGTTCATCAAGACAAAAAAGTTCTTTTCTCAGTGCATACACTGTTTTGACTTTACAAATAGTGTACATTTCAATTTTCCACCAAAGTTCTGAGTGCAAACCGAATGGAAATAGCTTAAATTACCTTTCCACATGATTCTGTGTTGATTAGAACTTGTACCATGCCTTTGCCCAGCAAGACAAAAAAGTTGTTTTCTCAGAGCATACAATGCTTTGACATTACCAATAGTATACATTTCAATTTTCCACCAAAGTGCTGATTGCAAACCTAATGGAAACACCTTAAATTACCTTTCCACATGATTCTGTGTTGATTAGAACTTGTACCATACCTTTGTTCCGCAAGACAAAAAAGTTGTTTCCTCAGTGCATACAAAGCTTTGACATTACCAATAGTATACATTTTAAACTTCCACCAAAGTACTGACTCCAAACCTAATGGAAACACCTTAATTTACCTTTCCACATGATTCTGAGTTGATTAGCACTTGTACCATGCCTTTGCTCAGCAAGACAAAAAAGTTGTTTTCTCAGTGCATAGAATGCTTTGACATTACCAATAGTATACATTTTAATTTACACAAAAGTACAGAGTGGATCCCTAATGGAAATATCTTAAATTAACTTTCCACATTATTCTGAGTTGCTTAAAAGACATTTCATGCCTCTGCTCATCAGGACAAAAAAGTTCTTTTCTCAATGCATACAATCCTTCGACAGTGCCAATAGTAATCATTTACACAAACGTACAGACTGGAAACCTAATGGAAACATCTTAAATAATCTTTCCACATGATTCTGTGTTGATTAGCAGTTGTACCATGGCTTTGCTCAGTAAGACAAAAAAGTTGTTTTCTCAGTGCATACAATGCTTTGACTTTACTAATAGTATACATTTCAATTTTACACCAAAGTACTGAGTGCAAACCTACTGGAAACATCTTAAATTACCTTTCCACATGATTCTGAGTTGTCTATAATTTGTTTCATGCCTTTGCCCAGCAAGATAAAAAAGTTCTTTTCTCAGAGCATACAAGGCTTTGACACTACCAATAGTATACATTTCAATTTTCCACCAAAGTACTGAGTGCAAACCTGATGGCAATATCTTAAATTACCTTTCCACGTGATTCTGAGTTGATTAGAACTTGTACTATGCCTTTGCTCAGCAAGACAAAAAAGTTGCTTTCTCAGTGCATACAATGCTTTGACATTACCAATAGAATACATATCAATCTTACACCAAAGTACTGAGTGCAAACCTAATGGAAACATCTTAAATAATCTTTCCTCATGATTCTGAGTTGTCTATAATTTGTTTCATGCCTCTGTTCATAAACACAAAAAAGTTGTTTTCTCAGTGCTACACTGTTTTGACTTTACAGACAGTGTACATTTCAATTTTCCACCATAGTGCTGAGTGCAAACCTAATGGAAACACCTTAAATTACCTTTCCACATGATTCTGTGTTGATTAGAACTTGTACCATGCCTTTGTCCAGCAAGATAAAAAAGTTGTTTTCTCAGAGCATACAATGCTTTGACTTTACCAATGGTATACATTTTAATTTTCCACCAAAGTGCTGATTGCAAACCAAATGGAAACACCTTAAATTACCTTTCCACATGATTCTGTGTTGCTTAGAACTTGTAACATACCTTTGCTCAGCAGGACAAAAAAGTTGTTTCCTCAGTGCGTACAATGCTTTGACTTTACCAATAGTATACATTTCAATTTTACACCAAAGTACTGACTGCAAACCTAATGGAAACATCTTAAATGATCTTTCTTCATGATTCTGAGTTGTCTATAATTTGTTTCATGCCTCTGTTCATGAAGACAAAAAAGTTGCTTCCTCAGTGCATACAAAGCTTTGACATTACCAACAGTATACATTTTAAACTTCCACCAAAGTACTGACGGCAAACCTAATGGAAACACCTTAAATTACCTTTCCACATGATTCTGAGTTGATTAGAACTTGTACCATGCCTTTGCTCAGCAAAACAAAAAAGTTGTTTTCTCAGTGCATACAATGCTTTGACTTTATCAATAGTATACATTTCAATCTTACACCAAAGTACTGAGTGCAAACCTAATGGAAACATCTTAAATAATCTTTCCTCATGATTCTGAGTTGTCTATAATTTGTTTCATGCCTCTGTTCATAAAGAGAAAACAGTTCTTTTCTCAGTGCATGCAATGCTTTGACTTTACAAATAGTGTACATTTCAATTTTCCACCAAAGTGCTGAGTGCAAACCTAATGGAAACACCTTAAATTACCTTTCCACATGATTCTGTGTTGATTAGAACTTGTACCATGCCTTTGCCGAGCAAGATAAAAAAGTTGTTTTCTCAGAGCATACAAGGCTTTGACATTACCAATAGTATACATTGCAATTTTCCACCAAAGTACTGAGTGCAAACCTGATGGCAATATCTTAAATTACCTTTCCACGTGATTCTGAGTTGATTAGAACTTGTACTATGCCTTTGCTCAGCAAGACAAAAAAGTTGTTTTCTCAGTGCATACAATGCTTTGACATTACCAATAGAATACATATCAATCTTACACCAAAGTACTGAGCGCAAACCTAATGGAAACATCTTAAATAATCTTTGCTCATGATTCTGAGTTGTGTATAATTTGTTTCATGCCTCTGTTCATCAAGACAAAAAAGTTCTTTTCTCAGTGCATACACTGTTTTGACTTTACAAATAGTGTACATTTCAATTTTCCACCAAAGTTCTGAGTGCAAACCTAATGGAAATAGCTTAAATTACCTTTCCACATGATTCTGTGTTGATTAGAACTTGTACCATGCCTTTGCCCAGCAAGATAAAAAAGTTGTTTTCTCAGAGCATAGAAACTTTGACATTACCAATAGTATACATTTCAATTTTCCACCAAAGTACTGAGTGCAAACCTGATGGCAATATCTTAAATTACCTTTCCACGTGATTCTCAGTTGATTAGAACTTGTACTATGCCTTTGCTCAGCAAGACAAAAAAGTTGCTTTCTCAGTGCATACAATGCTTTGACATTACCAATAGAATACATATCAATCTTACACCAAAGTACTGAGTGCAAACCTAATGGAAACATCTTAAATAATCTTTCCTCATGATTCTGAGTTGTCTATAATTTGTTTCATGCCTCTGTTCATAAAGACAAAAAAGTTCTTTTCTCAGTGCATACACTGTTTTGACTTTACAAGCAGTGTACATTTCAATTTTCCACCAAAGTGCTGAGTGCGAACCTAATGGAAACACCTTAAATTACCTTTCCACATGATTCTGTGTTGATTAGAACTTGTACCATACCTTTGTTCCGCAAGACAAAAAAGTTGTTTCCTCAGTGCATACAAAGCTTTGACATTACCAATAGTATACATTTTAAACTTCCACCAAAGTACTGACTCCAAACCTAATGGAAACACCTTAATTTACCTTTCCACATGATTCTGAGTTGATTAGAACTTGTACCATGCCTTTGCTCAGCAAGACAAAGAAGTTGTTTTCTTGGTGCATAGAATGCTTTAACATTACCAATAGTATACATTTTAATTTACACAAAAGTACAGAGTGGATCCCTAATGGAAATATCTTAAATTAACTTTCCACATTATTCTGAGTTGCTTAAAAGACATTTCATGCCTCTGCTCATCAGGACAAAAAAGTTCTTTTCTCAATGCATACAATCCTTTGACAGTGCCAATAGTAATCATTTACACAAATGTACAGACTGGAAACCTAATGGAAACATCTTAAATTACCTTTCCACATGATTCTGAGTTGTCTATAATTTGTTTCATGCCTTTGCCCAGCAAGATAAAAAAGTTCTTTTCTCAGAGCATACAAGGCTTTGACATTACCAATAGTATACATTTCAATTTTCCACCAAAGTACTGAGTGCAAACCTGATGGCAATATCTTAAATTACCTTTCCACGTGATTCTGAGTTGATTAGAACTTGTACTATGCCTTTGCTCAGCAAGACAAAAAAGTTGCTTTCTCAGTGCATACAATGCTTTGACATTACCAATAGAATACATATCAATCTTACACCAAAGTACTGAGTGCAAACCTAATGGAAACATCTTAAATAATCTTTCCTCATGATTCTGAGTTGTCTATAATTTGTTTCATGCCTCTGTTCATAAACACAAAAAAGTTGTTTTCTCAGTGCTACACTGTTTTGACTTTACAGACAGTGTACATTTCAATTTTCCACCATAGTGCTGAGTGCAAACCTAATGGAAACACCTTAAATTACCTTTCCACATGATTCTGTGTTGATTAGAACTTGTACCATGCCTTTGTCCAGCAAGATAAAAAAGTTGTTTTCTCAGAGCATACAATGCTTTGACTTTACCAATGGTATACATTTTAATTTTCCACCAAAGTGCTGATTGCAAACCAAATGGAAACACCTTAAATTACCTTTCCACATGATTCTGTGTTGCTTAGAACTTGTAACATACCTTTGCTCAGCAGGACAAAAAAGTTGTTTCCTCAGTGCGTACAATGCTTTGACTTTACCAATAGTATACATTTCAATTTTACACCAAAGTACTGACTGCAAACCTAATGGAAACATCTTAAATGATCTTTCTTCATGATTCTGAGTTGTCTATAATTTGTTTCATGCCTCTGTTCATGAAGACAAAAAAGTTGCTTCCTCAGTGCATACAAAGCTTTGACATTACCAACAGTATACATTTTAAACTTCCACCAAAGTACTGACGGCAAACCTAATGGAAACACCTTAAATTACCTTTCCACATGATTCTGAGTTGATTAGAACTTGTACCATGCCTTTGCTCAGCAAAACAAAAAAGTTGTTTTCTCAGTGCATACAATGCTTTGACTTTATCAATAGTATACATTTCAATCTTACACCAAAGTACTGAGTGCAAACCTAATGGAAACATCTTAAATAATCTTTCCTCATGATTCTGAGTTGTCTATAATTTGTTTCATGCCTCTGTTCATCAAGAGAAAACAGTTCTTTTCTCAGTGCATGCAATGCTTTGACTTTACAAATAGTGTACATTTCAATTTTCCACCAAAGTGCTGAGTGCAAACCTAATGGAAACACCTTAAATTACCTTTCCACATGATTCTGTGTTGATTAGAACTTGTACCATGCCTTTGCCCAGCAAGATAAAAAAGTTGTTTTCTCAGAGCATACAAGGCTTTGACATTACCAATAGTATACATTTCAATTTTCCACCAAAGTACTGAGTGCAAACCTGATGGCAATATCTTAAATTATCTTTCCACGTGATTCTGAGTTGATTAGAACTTGTACTAGGCCTTTGCTCAGCAAGACAAAAAAGTTGTTTTCTCAGTGCATACAATGCTTTGACAATACCAATAGAATACATATCAATCTTACAGCAAAGTACTGAGTGCAAACCTAATGGAAACATCTTAAATAATCTTTCCTCATGATTCTGAGTTGTCTATAATTTGTTTCATGCCTCTGTTCATAAAGACAAAAAAGTTCTTTTCTCAGTGCATACACTGTTTTGACTTTACAAACAGTGTACATTTCAATTTTCCACCAAAGTGCTGAGTGCAAACCTAATGGAAACACCTTAAATTACCTTTCCACATGATTCTGTGTTGATTAGAACTTGTACCATGCCTTTGCCGAGCAAGATAAAAAAGTTGTTTTCTCAGAGCATACAAGGCTTTGACATTACCAATAGTATACATTGCAATTTTCCACCAAAGTACTGAGTGCAAACCTGATGGCAATATCTTAAATTACCTTTCCACGTGATTCTGAGTTGATTAGAACTTGTACTATGCCTTTGCTCAGCAAGACAAAAAAGTTGTTTTCTCAGTGCATACAATGCTTTGACATTACCAATAGAATACATATCAATCTTACACCAAAGTGCTGAGCGCAAACCTAATGGAAACATCTTAAATAATCTTTGCTCATGATTCTGAGTTGTGTATAATTTGTTTCATGCCTCTGTTCATCAAGACAAAAAAGTTCTTTTCTCAGTGCATACACTGTTTTGACTTTACAAATAGTGTACATTTCAATTTTCCACCAAAGTTCTGAGTGCAAACCTAATGGAAATAGCTTAAATTACCTTTCCACATGATTCTGTGTTGATTAGAACTTGTACCATGCCTTTGCCCAGCAAGATAAAAAAGTTGTTTTCTCAGAGCATAGAAACTTTGACATTACCAATAGTATACATTTCAATTTTCCACCAAAGTACTGAGTGCAAACCTGATGGCAATATCTTAAATTACCTTTCCACGTGATTCTGAGTTGATTAGAACTTGTACTATGCCTTTGCTCAGCAAGACAAAAAAGTTGCTTTCTCAGTGCATACAATGCTTTGACATTACCAATAGAATACATATCAATCTTACACCAAAGTACTGAGTGCAAACCTAATGGAAACATCTTAAATAATCTTTCCTCATGATTCTGAGTTGTCTATAATTTGTTTCATGCCTCTGTTCATAAAGACAAAAAAGTTCTTTTCTCAGTGCATACACTGTTTTGACTTTACAAGCAGTGTACATTTCAATTTTCCACCAAAGTGCTGAGTGCGAACCTAATGGAAACACCTTAAATTACCTTTCCACATGATTCTGTGTTGATTAGAACTTGTACCATGCCTTTGCCCAGCAAGATAAAAAAGTTGTTTTCTCAGAGCATACAATGCTTTGACTTTACCAATGGTATACATTTTAATTTTCCACCAAAGTGCTGATTGCAAACAAAATGGAAACACCTTAAATTACCTTTCCACATGATTCTGTGTTGATTAGAACTTGTACCATACCTTTGTTCAGCAAGACAAAAAAGTTGTTTCCTCAGTGCATACAAAGCTTTGACATTACCAATAGTATACATTTTAAACTTCCACCAAAGTACTGACTCCAAACCTAATGGAAACACCTTAATTTACCTTTCCACATGATTCTGAGTTGATTAGAACTTGTACCATGCCTTTGCTCAGCAAGACAAAAAAGTTGTTTTCTCAGTGCATAGAATGCTTTGACATTACCAATAGTATACATTTTAATTTACACAAAAGTACAGAGTGGATCCCTAATGGAAATATCTTAAATTAACTTTCCACATTATTCTGAGTTGCTTAAAAGTCATTTCATGCCTCTGCTCATCAGGACAAAAAAGTTCTTTTCTCAATGCATACAATCCTTTGACAGTGCCAATAGTAATCATTTACACAAATGTACAGACTGGAAACCTAATGGAAACATCTTAAATAATCTTTCCACATGATTCTGTGTTGATTAGCAGTTGTACCATGGCTTTGCTCAGTAAGACAAAAAAGTTGTTTTCTCAGTGCATACAATGCTTTGACTTTACCAATAGTATACATCTCAATTTTCCACCAAAGTGCTGAGTGCAAACCTAATGGAAACAGCTTAAATTACCTTTCCACATGATTCTGTGTTGATTAGAACTTGTGCCATGCCTTTGTCCAGCGAGATAAAAAAGTTGTTTTCTCAGAGCATACAATGCTTTGACTTTACCAATGGTATACATTTCAATTTTCCACCAAAGTGCTGATTGCAAACCTAATGGAACCACCTTAAATTACCTTTCCACATGATTCTGTGTTGATTAGAACTTGTAACATACCTTTGCTCAGCAAAACAAAAAAGTTGTTTTCTCAGTGCATACAATGCTTTGACATTACCAATAGTATACATTTCAATCTTACACCAAAGTACGGAGTGCAAACCTAATGGAAACATCTTAAATAATCTTTCCTCATGATTCTGAGTTGTCTATAATTTGTTTCATGCCTCTGTTCATCAAGACAAAAAAGTTCTTTTCTCAGTGCATACACTGTTTTGACTTTACAAATAGTGTACATTTCAATTTTCCACCAAAGTTCTGAGTGCAAACCTAATGGAAATAGCTTAAATTACCTTTCCACATGATTCTGTGTTGATTAGAACTTGTACCATGCCTTTGCCCAGCAAGATAAAAAAGTTGTTTTCTCAGAGCATAGAAACTTTGACATTACCAATAGTATACATTTCAATTTTCCACCAAAGTACTGAGTGCAAACCTGATGGCAATATCTTAAATTACCTTTCCACGTGATTCTGAGTTGATTAGAACTTGTACTATGCCTTTGCTCAGCAAGACAAAAAAGTTGCTTTCTCAGTGCATACAATGCTTCGACATTACCAATAGAATACATATCAATCTTACACCAAAGTACTGAGTGCAAACCTAATGGAAACATCTTAAATAATCTTTCCTCATGATTCTGAGTTGTCTATAATTTGTTTCATGCCTCTGTTCATAAAGACAAAAAAGTTCTTTTCTCAGTGCATACACTGTTTTGACTTTACAAGCAGTGTACATTTCAATTTTCCACCAAAGTGCTGAGTGCGAACCTAATGGAAACACCTTAAATTACCTTTCCACATGATTCTGTGTTGATTAGAACTTGTACCATACCTTTGTTCCGCAAGACAAAAAAGTTGTTTCCTCAGTGCATACAAAGCTTTGACATTACCAATAGTATACATTTTAAACTTCCACCAAAGTACTGACTCCAAACCTAATGGAAACACCTTAATTTACCTTTCCACATGATTCTGAGTTGATTAGAACTTGTACCATGCCTTTGCTCAGCAAGACAAAGAAGTTGTTTTCTTGGTGCATAGAATGCTTTAACATTACCAATAGTATACATTTTAATTTACACAAAAGTACAGAGTGGATCCCTAATGGAAATATCTTAAATTAACTTTCCACATTATTCTGAGTTGCTTAAAAGACATTTCATGCCTCTGCTCATCAGGACAAAAAAGTTCTTTTCTCAATGCATACAATCCTTTGACAGTGCCAATAGTAATCATTTACACAAATGTACAGACTGGAAACCTAATGGAAACATCTTAAATTACCTTTCCACATGATTCTGAGTTGTCTATAATTTGTTTCATGCCTTTGCCCAGCAAGATAAAAAAGTTCTTTTCTCAGAGCATACAAGGCTTTGACATTACCAATAGTATACATTTCAATTTTCCACCAAAGTACTGAGTGCAAACCTGATGGCAATATCTTAAATTACCTTTCCACGTGATTCTGAGTTGATTAGAACTTGTACTATGCCTTTGCTCAGCAAGACAAAAAAGTTGCTTTCTCAGTGCATACAATGCTTTGACATTACCAATAGAATACATATCAATCTTACACCAAAGTACTGAGTGCAAACCTAATGGAAACATCTTAAATAATCTTTCCTCATGATTCTGAGTTGTCTATAATTTGTTTCATGCCTCTGTTCATAAACACAAAAAAGTTGTTTTCTCAGTGCTACACTGTTTTGACTTTACAGACAGTGTACATTTCAATTTTCCACCATAGTGCTGAGTGCAAACCTAATGGAAACACCTTAAATTACCTTTCCACATGATTCTGTGTTGATTAGAACTTGTACCATGCCTTTGTCCAGCAAGATAAAAAAGTTGTTTTCTCAGAGCATACAATGCTTTGACTTTACCAATGGTATACATTTTAATTTTCCACCAAAGTGCTGATTGCAAACCAAATGGAAACACCTTAAATTACCTTTCCACATGATTCTGTGTTGCTTAGAACTTGTAACATACCTTTGCTCAGCAGGACAAAAAAGTTGTTTCCTCAGTGCGTACAATGCTTTGACTTTACCAATAGTATACATTTCAATTTTACACCAAAGTACTGACTGCAAACCTAATGGAAACATCTTAAATGATCTTTCTTCATGATTCTGAGTTGTCTATAATTTGTTTCATGCCTCTGTTCATGAAGACAAAAAAGTTGCTTCCTCAGTGCATACAAAGCTTTGACATTACCAACAGTATACATTTTAAACTTCCACCAAAGTACTGACGGCAAACCTAATGGAAACACCTTAAATTACCTTTCCACATGATTCTGAGTTGATTAGAACTTGTACCATGCCTTTGCTCAGCAAAACAAAAAAGTTGTTTTCTCAGTGCATACAATGCTTTGACTTTATCAATAGTATACATTTCAATCTTACACCAAAGTACTGAGTGCAAACCTAATGGAAACATCTTAAATAATCTTTCCTCATGATTCTGAGTTGTCTATAATTTGTTTCATGCCTCTGTTCATCAAGAGAAAACAGTTCTTTTCTCAGTGCATGCAATGCTTTGACTTTACAAATAGTGTACATTTCAATTTTCCACCAAAGTGCTGAGTGCAAACCTAATGGAAACACCTTAAATTACCTTTCCACATGATTCTGTGTTGATTAGAACTTGTACCATGCCTTTGCCCAGCAAGATAAAAAAGTTGTTTTCTCAGAGCATACAAGGCTTTGACATTACCAATAGTATACATTTCAATTTTCCACCAAAGTACTGAGTGCAAACCTGATGGCAATATCTTAAATTATCTTTCCACGTGATTCTGAGTTGATTAGAACTTGTACTAGGCCTTTGCTCAGCAAGACAAAAAAGTTGTTTTCTCAGTGCATACAATGCTTTGACAATACCAATAGAATACATATCAATCTTACAGCAAAGTACTGAGTGCAAACCTAATGGAAACATCTTAAATAATCTTTCCTCATGATTCTGAGTTGTGTATAATTTGTTTCATGCCTCTGTTCATCAAGACAAAAAAGTTCTTTTCTCAGTGCATACACTGTTTTGACTTTACAAATAGTGTACATTTCAATTTTCCACCAAAGTTCTGAGTGCAAACCTAATGGAAATAGCTTAAATTACCTTTCCACATGATTCTGTGTTGATTAGAACTTGTACCATGCCTTTGCCCAGCAAGATAAAAAAGTTGTTTTCTCAGAGCATAGAAACTTTGACATTACCAATAGTATACATTTCAATTTTCCACCAAAGTACTGAGTGCAAACCTGATGGCAATATCTTAAATTACCTTTCCACGTGATTCTCAGTTGATTAGAACTTGTACTATGCCTTTGCTCAGCAAGACAAAAAAGTTGCTTTCTCAGTGCATACAATGCTTTGACATTACCAATAGAATACATATCAATCTTACACCAAAGTACTGAGTGCAAACCTAATGGAAACATCTTAAATAATCCTTCCTCATGATTCTGAGTTGTCTATAATTTGTTTCATGCCTCTGTTCATAAAGACAAAAAAGTTCTTTTCTCAGTGCATACACTGTTTTGACTTTACAAGCAGTGTACATTTCAATTTTCCACCAAAGTGCTGAGTGCAAACCTAATGGAAACACCTTAAATTACCTTTCCACATGATTCTGTGTTGATTAGAACTTGTACCATGCCTTTGCCCAGCAAGATAAAAAAGTTGTTTTCTCAGAGCATACAATGCTTTGACTTTACCAATGGTATACATTTTAATTTTCCACCAAAGTGCTGATTGCAAACAAAATGGAAACACCTTAAATTACCTTTCCACATGATTCTGTGTTGATTAGAACTTGTACCATACCTTTGTTCAGCAAGACAAAAAAGTTGTTTCCTCAGTGCATACAAAGCTTTGACATTACCAATAGTATACATTTTAAACTTCCACCAAAGTACTGACTCCAAACCTAATGGAAACACCTTAATTTACCTTTCCACATGATTCTGAGTTGATTAGAACTTGTACCATGCCTTTGCTCAGCAAGACAAAAAAGTTGTTTTCTCAGTGCATAGAATGCTTTGACATTACCAATAGTATACATTTTAATTTACACAAAAGTACAGAGTGGATCCCTAATGGAAATATCTTAAATTAACTTTCCACATTATTCTGAGTTGCTTAAAAGTCATTTCATGCCTCTGCTCATCAGGACAAAAAAGTTCTTTTCTCAATGCATACAATCCTTTGACAGTGCCAATAGTAATCATTTACACAAATGTACAGACTGGAAACCTAATGGAAACATCTTAAATAATCTTTCCACATGATTCTGTGTTGATTAGCAGTTGTACCATGGCTTTGCTCAGTAAGACAAAAAAGTTGTTTTCTCAGTGCATACAATGCTTTGACTTTACCAATAGTATACATCTCAATTTTCCACCAAAGTGCTGAGTGCAAACCTAATGGAAACAGCTTAAATTACCTTTCCACATGATTCTGTGTTGATTAGAACTTGTGCCATGCCTTTGTCCAGCGAGATAAAAAAGTTGTTTTCTCAGAGCATACAATGCTTTGACTTTACCAATGGTATACATTTCAATTTTCCACCAAAGTGCTGATTGCAAACCTAATGGAACCACCTTAAATTACCTTTCCACATGATTCTGTGTTGATTAGAACTTGTAACATACCTTTGCTCAGCAAAACAAAAAAGTTGTTTTCTCAGTGCATACAATGCTTTGACATTACCAATAGTATACATTTCAATCTTACACCAAAGTACGGAGTGCAAACCTAATGGAAACATCTTAAATAATCTTTCCTCATGATTCTGAGTTGTCTATAATTTGTTTCATGCCTCTGTTCATCAAGACAAAAAAGTTCTTTTCTCAGTGCATACACTGTTTTGACTTTACAAATAGTGTACATTTCAATTTTCCACCAACGTTCTGAGTGCAAACCTAATGGAAATAGCTTAAATTACCTTTCCACATGATTCTGTGTTGATTAGAACTTGTACCATGCCTTTGCCCAGCAAGATAAAAAAGTTGTTTCCTCAGTGCATACAAAGCTTTGACATTACCAATAGTATACATTTTAAACTTCCACCAAAGTACTGACTCCAAACCTAATGGAAACACCTTAATTTACCTTTCCACATGATTCTGAGTTGATTAGAACTTGTACCATGCCTTTGCTCAGCAAGACAAAAAAGTTGTTTTCTCAGTGCATAGAATGCTTTGACATTACCAATAGTATACATTTTAATTTACACAAAAGTACAGAGTGGATCCCTAATGGAAATATCTTAAATTAACTTTCCACATTATTCTGAGTTGCTTAAAAGTCATTTCATGCCTCTGCTCATCAGGACAAAAAAGTTCTTTTCTCAATGCATACAATCCTTTGACAGTGCCAATAGTAATCATTTACACAAATGTACAGACTGGAAACCTAATGGAAACATCTTAAATAATCTTTCCACATGATTCTGTGTTGATTAGCAGTTGTACCATGGCTTTGCTCAGTAAGACAAAAAAGTTGTTTTCTCAGTGCATACAATGCTTTGACTTTACCAATAGTATACATTTCAATTTTCCACCAAAGTGCTGAGTGCAAACCTAATGGAAACAGCTTAAATTACCTTTCCACATGATTCTGTGTTGATTAGAACTTGTGCCATGCCTTTGTCCAGCGAGATAAAAAAGTTGTTTTCTCAGAGCATACAATGCTTTGACTTTACCAATGGTATACATTTCAATTTTCCACCAAAGTGCTGATTGCAAACCTAATGGAACCACCTTAAATTACCTTTCCACATGATTCTGTGTTGATTAGAACTTGTAACATACCTTTGCTCAGCAAAACAAAAAAGTTGTTTTCTCAGTGCATACAATGCTTTGACATTACCAATAGTATACATTTCAATCTTACACCAAAGTACGGAGTGCAAACCTAATGGAAACATCTTAAATAATCTTTCCTCATGATTCTGAGTTGTCTATAATTTGTTTCATGCCTCTGTTCATCAAGACAAAAAAGTTCTTTTCTCAGTGCATACACTGTTTTGACTTTACAAATAGTGTACATTTCAATTTTCCACCAACGTTCTGAGTGCAAACCTAATGGAAATAGCTTAAATTACCTTTCCACATGATTCTGTGTTGATTAGAACTTGTACCATGCCTTTGCCCAGCAAGATAAAAAAGTTCTTTTCTCAGAGCATACAATGCTTTGACATTACCAATAGTATACATTTCAATTTTCCACCAAAGTGCTGATTGCAAACCTAAGGGAAACACCTTAAATTACCTGTCCACATGATTCTGTGTTGATTAGAACTTGTACCATACCTTTGTTCAGCAAGACAAAAAAGTTGTTTCCTCAGTGCATACAAAGCTTTGACATTACCAATAGTATACATTTTAAACTTCCACCAAAGTACTGACTCCAAACCTAATGGAAACACCTTAATTTACCTTTCCACATGATTCTGAGTTGATTAGAACTTGTACCATGCCTTTGCTCAGCAAGACAAAAAAGTTGTTTTCTCAGTGCATAGAATGCTTTGACATTACCAATAGTATACATTTTAATTTACACAAAAGTGCAGAGTGGATCCCTAATGGAAATATCTTAAATTAACTTTCCACATTATTCTGAGTTGCTTAAAAGACATTTCATGCCTCTGCTCATCAGGACAAAAAAGTTCTTTTCTCAATGCATACAATCCTTTGACAGTGCCAATAGTAATCATTTACACAAATGAACAGACTGGAAACCTAATGGAAACATCTTAAATAATCTTTCCACATGATTCTGTGTTGATTAGCAGTTGTACCATGGCTTTGCTCAGTAAGACAAAAAAGTTGTTTTCTCAGTGCATACAATGCTTTGACTTTACCAATAGTATACATTTCAATTTTACACCAAAGTACTGCGTGCAAACCTAATGGAAACATCTTAAATAATCTTTCCTCATGATTCTGAGTTGTCTATAATTTGTTTCATGCCTCTGTTCATCAAGACAAAAAAGTTCTTTTCTCAGTGCATACACTGTTTTGACTTTACAAATAGTGTACATTTCAATTTTCCACCAAAGTTCTGAGTGCAAACCTAATGGAAATAGCTTAAATTACCTTTCCACATGATTCTGTGTTGATTAGAACTTGTACCATCCCTTTGCCCAGCAAGATAAAAAAGTTGTTTTCTCAGAGCATACAATGCTTTGACATTACCAATAGTATACATTTCAATTTTCCACCAAAGTGCTGATTGCAAACCTAATGGAAACACCTTAAATTACCTTTCCACATGATTCTGTGTTGATTAGAACTTGTACCATACCTTTGTTCCGCAAGACAAAAAAGTTGTTTCCTCAGTGCATACAAAGCTTTGACATTACCAATAGTATACATTTTAAACTTCCACCAAAGTACTGACTCCAAACCTAATGGAAACACCTTAATTTACCTTTCCACATGATTCTGAGTTGATTAGAACTTGTACCATGCCTTTGCTCAGCAAGACAAAAAAGTTGTTTTCTCAGTGCATAGAATGCTTTGACATTACCAATAGTATACATTTTAATTTACACAAAAGTACAGAGTGGATCCCTAATGGAAATATCTTAAATTAACTTTCCACATTATTCTGAGTTGCTTAAAAGACATTTCATGCCTCTGCTCATCAGGACAAAAAAGTTCTTTTCTCAATGCATACAATCCTTTGACAGTGCCAATAGTAATCATTTACACAAACGTACAGACTGGAAACCTAATGGAAACATCTTAAATAATCTTTCCACATGATTCTGTGTTGATTAGCAGTTGTACCATGGCTTTGCTCAGTAAGACAAAAAAGTTGTTTTCTCAGTGCATACAATGCTTTGACTTTACCAATAGTATACATTTCAATTTTACACCAAAGTACTGAGTGCAAACCTAATGGAAACATCTTAAATTACCTTTCCACATGATTCTGAGTTGTCTATAATTTGTTTCATGCCTTTGCCCAGCAAGATAAAAAAGTTCTTTTCTCAGAGCATACAAGGCTTGGACATTACCAATAGTATACATTTCAATTTTCCACCAAAGTACTGAGTGCAAACCTGATGGCAATATCTTAAATTACCTTTCCACGTGATTCTGAGTTGATTAGAACTTGTACTATGCCTTTGCTCAGCAAGACAAAAAAGTTGCTTTCTCAGTGCATACAATGCTTTGACATTACCAATAGAATACATATCAATCTTACACCAAAGTACTGAGTGCAAACCTAATGGAAACATCTTAAATAATCTTTCCTCATGATTCTGAGTTGTCTATAATTTGTTTCATGCCTCTGTTCATAAAGACAAAAAAGTTCTTTTCTCAGTGCATACACTGTTTTGACTTTACAAACAGTGTACATTTCAATTTTCCACCAAAGTGCTGAGTGCAAACCTAATGGAAACACCTTAAATTACCTTTCCACATGATTCTGTGTTGATTAGAACTTGTACCATGCCTTTGCCCAGCAAGATAAAAAAGTTGTTTTCTCAGAGCATACAAGGCTTTGACATTACCAATAGTATACATTGCAATTTTCCACCAAAGTACTGAGTGCAAACCTGATGGCAATATCTTAAATTACCTTTCCACGTGATTCTGAGTTGATTAGAACTTGTACTATGCCTTTGCTCAGCAAGACAAAAAAGTTGTTTTCTCAGTGCATACAATGCTTTGACATTACCAATAGAATACATATCAATCTTACACCAAAGTACTGAGTGCAAACCTAATGGAAACATGTTAAATAATCTTTGCTCATGATTCTGAGTTGTCTATAATTTGTTTCATGCCTCTGTTCATCAAGACAAAAAAGTTCTTTTCTCAGTGCATACACTGTTTTGACTTTACAAATAGTGTACATTTCAATTTTCCACCAAAGTTCTGAGTGCAAACCGAATGGAAATAGCTTAAATTACCTTTCCACATGATTCTGTGTTGATTAGAACTTGTACCATGCCTTTGCCCAGCAAGACAAAAAAGTTGTTTTCTCAGAGCATACAATGCTTTGACATTACCAATAGTATACATTTCAATTTTCCACCAAAGTGCTGATTGCAAACCTAATGGAAACACCTTAAATTACCTTTCCACATGATTCTGTGTTGATTAGAACTTGTACCATACCTTTGTTCCGCAAGACAAAAAAGTTGTTTCCTCAGTGCATACAAAGCTTTGACATTACCAATAGTATACATTTTAAACTTCCACCAAAGTACTGACTCCAAACCTAATGGAAACACCTTAATTTACCTTTCCACATGATTCTGAGTTGATTAGCACTTGTACCATGCCTTTGCTCAGCAAGACAAAAAAGTTGTTTTCTCAGTGCATAGAATGCTTTGACATTACCAATAGTATACATTTTAATTTACACAAAAGTACAGAGTGGATCCCTAATGGAAATATCTTAAATTAACTTTCCACATTATTCTGAGTTGCTTAAAAGACATTTCATGCCTCTGCTCATCAGGACAAAAAAGTTCTTTTCTCAATGCATACAATCCTTCGACAGTGCCAATAGTAATCATTTACACAAACGTACAGACTGGAAACCTAATGGAAACATCTTAAATAATCTTTCCACATGATTCTGTGTTGATTAGCAGTTGTACCATGGCTTTGCTCAGTAAGACAAAAAAGTTGTTTTCTCAGTGCATACAATGCTTTGACTTTACTAATAGTATACATTTCAATTTTACACCAAAGTACTGAGTGCAAACCTACTGGAAACATCTTAAATTACCTTTCCACATGATTCTGAGTTGTCTATAATTTGTTTCATGCCTTTGCCCAGCAAGATAAAAAAGTTCTTTTCTCAGAGCATACAAGGCTTTGACATTACCAATAGTATACATTTCAATTTTCCACCAAAGTACTGAGTGCAAACCTGATGGCAATATCTTAAATTACCTTTCCACGTGATTCTGAGTTGATTAGAACTTGTACTATGCCTTTGCTCAGCAAGACAAAAAAGTTGCTTTCTCAGTGCATACAATGCTTTGACATTACCAATAGAATACATATCAATCTTACACCAAAGTACTGAGTGCAAACCTAATGGAAACATCTTAAATAATCTTTCCTCATGATTCTGAGTTGTCTATAATTTGTTTCATGCCTCTGTTCATAAACACAAAAAAGTTGTTTTCTCAGTGCTACACTGTTTTGACTTTACAGACAGTGTACATTTCAATTTTCCACCATAGTGCTGAGTGCAAACCTAATGGAAACACCTTAAATTACCTTTCCACATGATTCTGTGTTGATTAGAACTTGTACCATGCCTTTGTCCAGCAAGATAAAAAAGTTGTTTTCTCAGAGCATACAATGCTTTGACTTTACCAATGGTATACATTTTAATTTTCCACCAAAGTGCTGATTGCAAACCAAATGGAAACACCTTAAATTACCTTTCCACATGATTCTGTGTTGCTTAGAACTTGTAACATACCTTTGCTTAGCAGGACAAAAAAGTTGTTTCCTCAGTGCGTACAATGCTTTGACTTTACCAATAGTATACATTTCAATTTTACACCAAAGTACTGACTGCAAACCTAATGGAAACATCTTAAATGATCTTTCTTCATGATTCTGAGTTGTCTATAATTTGTTTCATGCCTCTGTTCATGAAGACAAAAAAGTTGCTTCCTCAGTGCATACAAAGCTTTGACATTACCAACAGTATACATTTTAAACTTCCACCAAAGTACTGACGGCAAACCTAATGGAAACACCTTAAATTACCTTTCCACATGATTCTGAGTTGATTAGAACTTGTACCATGCCTTTGCTCAGCAAAACAAAAAAGTTGTTTTCTCAGTGCATACAATGCTTTGACTTTATCAATAGTATACATTTCAATCTTACACCAAAGTACTGAGTGCAAACCTAATGGAAACATCTTAAATAATCTTTCCTCATGATTCTGAGTTGTCTATAATTTGTTTCATGCCTCTGTTCATCAAGAGAAAACAGTTCTTTTCTCAGTGCATGCAATGCTTTGACTTTACAAATAGTGTACATTTCAATTTACCACCAAAGTGCTGAGTGCAAACCTAATGGAAACACCTTAAATTACCTTTCCACATGATTCTGTGTTGATTAGAACTTGTACCATGCCTTTGCCCAGCAAGATAAAAAAGTTGTTTTCTCAGAGCATACAAGGCTTTGACATTACCAATAGTATACATTTCAATTTTCCACCAAAGTACTGAGTGCAAACCTGATGGCAATATCTTAAATTATCTTTCCACGTGATTCTGAGTTGATTAGAACTTGTACTAGGCCTTTGCTCAGCAAGACAAAAAAGTTGTTTTCTCAGTGCATACAATGCTTTGACAATACCAATAGAATACATATCAATCTTACAGCAAAGTACTGAGTGCAAACCTAATGGAAACATCTTAAATAATCTTTCCTCATGATTCTGAGTTGTCTATAATTTGTTTCATGCCTCTGTTCATAAAGACAAAAAAGTTCTTTTCTCAGTGCATACACTGTTTTGACTTTACAAACAGTGTACATTTCAATTTTCCACCAAAGTGCTGAGTGCAAACCTAATGGAAACACCTTAAATTACCTTTCCACATGATTCTGTGTTGATTAGAACTTGTACCATGCCTTTGCCGAGCAAGATAAAAAAGTTGTTTTCTCAGAGCATACAAGGCTTTGACATTACCAATAGTATACATTGCAATTTTCCACCAAAGTACTGAGTGCAAACCTGATGGCAATATCTTAAATTACCTTTCCACGTGATTCTGAGTTGATTAGAACTTGTACTATGCCTTTGCTCAGCAAGACAAAAAAGTTGTTTTCTCAGTGCATACAATGCTTTGACATTACCAATAGAATACATATCAATCTTACACCAAAGTACTGAGCGCAAACCTAATGGAAACATCTTAAATAATCTTTGCTCATGATTCTGAGTTGTGTATAATTTGTTTCATGCCTCTGTTCATCAAGACAAAAAAGTTCTTTTCTCAGTGCATACACTGTTTTGACTTTACAAATAGTGTACATTTCAATTTTCCACCAAAGTTCTGAGTGCAAACCTAATGGAAATAGCTTAAATTACCTTTCCACATGATTCTGTGTTGATTAGAACTTGTACCATGCCTTTGCCCAGCAAGATAAAAAAGTTGTTTTCTCAGAGCATAGAAACTTTGACATTACCAATAGTATACATTTCAATTTTCCACCAAAGTACTGAGTGCAAACCTGATGGCAATATCTTAAATTACCTTTCCACGTGATTCTGAGTTGATTAGAACTTGTACTATGCCTTTGCTCAGCAAGACAAAAAAGTTGCTTTCTCAGTGCATACAATGCTTTGACATTACCAATAGAATACATATCAATCTTACACCAAAGTACTGAGTGCAAACCTAATGGAAACATCTTAAATAATCTTTCCTCATGATTCTGAGTTGTCTATAATTTGTTTCATGCCTCTGTTCATAAAGACAAAAAAGTTCTTTTCTCAGTGCATACACTGTTTTGACTTTACAAGCAGTGTACATTTCAATTTTCCACCAAAGTGCTGAGTGCGAACCTAATGGAAACACCTTAAATTACCTTTCCACATGATTCTGTGTTGATTAGAACTTGTACCATACCTTTGTTCCGCAAGACAAAAAAGTTGTTTCCTCAGTGCATACAAAGCTTTGACATTACCAATAGTATACATTTTAAACTTCCACCAAAGTACTGACTCCAAACCTAATGGAAACACCTTAATTTACCTTTCCACATGATTCTGAGTTGATTAGAACTTGTACCATGCCTTTGCTCAGCAAGACAAAGAAGTTGTTTTCTTGGTGCATAGAATGCTTTAACATTACCAATAGTATACATTTTAATTTACACAAAAGTACAGAGTGGATCCCTAATGGAAATATCTTAAATTAACTTTCCACATTATTCTGAGTTGCTTAAAAGACATTTCATGCCTCTGCTCATCAGGACAAAAAAGTTCTTTTCTCAATGCATACAATCCTTTGACAGTGCCAATAGTAATCATTTACACAAATGTACAGACTGGAAACCTAATGGAAACATCTTAAATTACCTTTCCACATGATTCTGAGTTGTCTATAATTTGTTTCATGCCTTTGCCCAGCAAGATAAAAAAGTTCTTTTCTCAGAGCATACAAGGCTTTGACATTACCAATAGTATACATTTCAATTTTCCACCAAAGTACTGAGTGCAAACCTGATGGCAATATCTTAAATTACCTTTCCACGTGATTCTGAGTTGATTAGAACTTGTACTATGCCTTTGCTCAGCAAGACAAAAAAGTTGCTTTCTCAGTGCATACAATGCTTTGACATTACCAATAGAATACATATCAATCTTACACCAAAGTACTGAGTGCAAACCTAATGGAAACATCTTAAATAATCTTTCCTCATGATTCTGAGTTGTCTATAATTTGTTTCATGCCTCTGTTCATAAACACAAAAAAGTTGTTTTCTCAGTGCTACACTGTTTTGACTTTACAGACAGTGTACATTTCAATTTTCCACCATAGTGCTGAGTGCAAACCTAATGGAAACACCTTAAATTACCTTTCCACATGATTCTGTGTTGATTAGAACTTGTACCATGCCTTTGTCCAGCAAGATAAAAAAGTTGTTTTCTCAGAGCATACAATGCTTTGACTTTACCAATGGTATACATTTTAATTTTCCACCAAAGTGCTGATTGCAAACCAAATGGAAACACCTTAAATTACCTTTCCACATGATTCTGTGTTGCTTAGAACTTGTAACATACCTTTGCTCAGCAGGACAAAAAAGTTGTTTCCTCAGTGCGTACAATGCTTTGACTTTACCAATAGTATACATTTCAATTTTACACCAAAGTACTGACTGCAAACCTAATGGAAACATCTTAAATGATCTTTCTTCATGATTCTGAGTTGTCTATAATTTGTTTCATGCCTCTGTTCATGAAGACAAAAAAGTTGCTTCCTCAGTGCATACAAAGCTTTGACATTACCAACAGTATACATTTTAAACTTCCACCAAAGTACTGACGGCAAACCTAATGGAAACACCTTAAATTACCTTTCCACATGATTCTGAGTTGATTAGAACTTGTACCATGCCTTTGCTCAGCAAAACAAAAAAGTTGTTTTCTCAGTGCATACAATGCTTTGACTTTATCAATAGTATACATTTCAATCTTACACCAAAGTACTGAGTGCAAACCTAATGGAAACATCTTAAATAACCTTTCCTCATGATTCTGAGTTGTCTATAATTTGTTTCATGCCTCTGTTCATCAAGAGAAAACAGTTCTTTTCTCAGTGCATGCAATGCTTTGACTTTACAAATAGTGTACATTTCAATTTTCCACCAAAGTGCTGAGTGCAAACCTAATGGAAACACCTTAAATTACCTTTCCACATGATTCTGTGTTGATTAGAACTTGTACCATGCCTTTGCCCAGCAAGATAAAAAAGTTGTTTTCTCAGAGCATACAAGGCTTTGACATTACCAATAGTATACATTTCAATTTTCCACCAAAGTACTGAGTGCAAACCTGATGGCAATATCTTAAATTATCTTTCCACGTGATTCTGAGTTGATTAGAACTTGTACTAGGCCTTTGCTCAGCAAGACAAAAAAGTTGTTTTCTCAGTGCATACAATGCTTTGACAATACCAATAGAATACATATCAATCTTACAGCAAAGTACTGAGTGCAAACCTAATGGAAACATCTTAAATAATCTTTCCTCATGATTCTGAGTTGTCTATAATTTGTTTCATGCCTCTGTTCATAAAGACAAAAAAGTTCTTTTCTCAGTGCATACACTGTTTTGACTTTACAAACAGTGTACATTTCAATTTTCCACCAAAGTGCTGAGTGCAAACCTAATGGAAACACCTTAAATTACCTTTCCACATGATTCTGTGTTGATTAGAACTTGTACCATGCCTTTGCCGAGCAAGATAAAAAAGTTGTTTTCTCAGAGCATACAAGGCTTTGACATTACCAATAGTATACATTGCAATTTTCCACCAAAGTACTGAGTGCAAACCTGATGGCAATATCTTAAATTACCTTTCCACGTGATTCTGAGTTGATTAGAACTTGTACTATGCCTTTGCTCAGCAAGACAAAAAAGTTGTTTTCTCAGTGCATACAATGCTTTGACATTACCAATAGAATACATATCAATCTTACACCAAAGTACTGAGCGCAAACCTAATGGAAACATCTTAAATAATCTTTGCTCATGATTCTGAGTTGTGTATAATTTGTTTCATGCCTCTGTTCATCAAGACAAAAAAGTTCTTTTCTCAGTGCATACACTGTTTTGACTTTACAAATAGTGTACATTTCAATTTTCCACCAAAGTTCTGAGTGCAAACCTAATGGAAATAGCTTAAATTACCTTTCCACATGATTCTGTGTTGATTAGAACTTGTACCATGCCTTTGCCCAGCAAGATAAAAAAGTTGTTTTCTCAGAGCATAGAAACTTTGACATTACCAATAGTATACATTTCAATTTTCCACCAAAGTACTGAGTGCAAACCTGATGGCAATATCTTAAATTACCTTTCCACGTGATTCTCAGTTGATTAGAACTTGTACTATGCCTTTGCTCAGCAAGACAAAAAAGTTGCTTTCTCAGTGCATACAATGCTTTGACATTACCAATAGAATACATATCAATCTTACACCAAAGTACTGAGTGCAAACCTAATGGAAACATCTTAAATAATCTTTCCTCATGATTCTGAGTTGTCTATAATTTGTTTCATGCCTCTGTTCATAAAGACAAAAAAGTTCTTTTCTCAGTGCATACACTGTTTTGACTTTACAAGCAGTGTACATTTCAATTTTCCACCAAAGTGCTGAGTGCGAACCTAATGGAAACACCTTAAATTACCTTTCCACATGATTCTGTGTTGATTAGAACTTGTACCATACCTTTGTTCCGCAAGACAAAAAAGTTGTTTCCTCAGTGCATACAAAGCTTTGACATTACCAATAGTATACATTTTAAACTTCCACCAAAGTACTGACTCCAAACCTAATGGAAACACCTTAATTTACCTTTCCACATGATTCTGAGTTGATTAGAACTTGTACCATGCCTTTGCTCAGCAAGACAAAGAAGTTGTTTTCTTGGTGCATAGAATGCTTTAACATTACCAATAGTATACATTTTAATTTACACAAAAGTACAGAGTGGATCCCTAATGGAAATATCTTAAATTAACTTTCCACATTATTCTGAGTTGCTTAAAAGACATTTCATGCCTCTGCTCATCAGGACAAAAAAGTTCTTTTCTCAATGCATACAATCCTTTGACAGTGCCAATAGTAATCATTTACACAAATGTACAGACTGGAAACCTAATGGAAACATCTTAAATTACCTTTCCACATGATTCTGAGTTGTCTATAATTTGTTTCATGCCTTTGCCCAGCAAGATAAAAAAGTTCTTTTCTCAGAGCATACAAGGCTTTGACATTACCAATAGTATACATTTCAATTTTCCACCAAAGTACTGAGTGCAAACCTGATGGCAATATCTTAAATTACCTTTCCACGTGATTCTGAGTTGATTAGAACTTGTACTATGCCTTTGCTCAGCAAGACAAAAAAGTTGCTTTCTCAGTGCATACAATGCTTTGACATTACCAATAGAATACATATCAATCTTACACCAAAGTACTGAGTGCAAACCTAATGGAAACATCTTAAATAATCTTTCCTCATGATTCTGAGTTGTCTATAATTTGTTTCATGCCTCTGTTCATAAACACAAAAAAGTTGTTTTCTCAGTGCTACACTGTTTTGACTTTACAGACAGTGTACATTTCAATTTTCCACCATAGTGCTGAGTGCAAACCTAATGGAAACACCTTAAATTACCTTTCCACATGATTCTGTGTTGATTAGAACTTGTACCATGCCTTTGTCCAGCAAGATAAAAAAGTTGTTTTCTCAGAGCATACAATGCTTTGACTTTACCAATGGTATACATTTTAATTTTCCACCAAAGTGCTGATTGCAAACCAAATGGAAACACCTTAAATTACCTTTCCACATGATTCTGTGTTGCTTAGAACTTGTAACATACCTTTGCTCAGCAGGACAAAAAAGTTGTTTCCTCAGTGCGTACAATGCTTTGACTTTACCAATAGTATACATTTCAATTTTACACCAAAGTACTGACTGCAAACCTAATGGAAACATCTTAAATGATCTTTCTTCATGATTCTGAGTTGTCTATAATTTGTTTCATGCCTCTGTTCATGAAGACAAAAAAGTTGCTTCCTCAGTGCATACAAAGCTTTGACATTACCAACAGTATACATTTTAAACTTCCACCAAAGTACTGACGGCAAACCTAATGGAAACACCTTAAATTACCTTTCCACATGATTCTGAGTTGATTAGAACTTGTACCATGCCTTTGCTCAGCAAAACAAAAAAGTTGTTTTCTCAGTGCATACAATGCTTTGACTTTATCAATAGTATACATTTCAATCTTACACCAAAGTACTGAGTGCAAACCTAATGGAAACATCTTAAATAATCTTTCCTCATGATTCTGAGTTGTCTATAATTTGTTTCATGCCTCTGTTCATCAAGAGAAAACAGTTCTTTTCTCAGTGCATGCAATGCTTTGACTTTACAAATAGTGTACATTTCAATTTTCCACCAAAGTGCTGAGTGCAAACCTAATGGAAACACCTTAAATTACCTTTCCACATGATTCTGTGTTGATTAGAACTTGTACCATGCCTTTGCCCAGCAAGATAAAAAAGTTGTTTTCTCAGAGCATACAAGGCTTTGACATTACCAATAGTATACATTTCAATTTTCCACCAAAGTACTGAGTGCAAACCTGATGGCAATATCTTAAATTATCTTTCCACGTGATTCTGAGTTGATTAGAACTTGTACTAGGCCTTTGCTCAGCAAGACAAAAAAGTTGTTTTCTCAGTGCATACAATGCTTTGACAATACCAATAGAATACATATCAATCTTACAGCAAAGTACTGAGTGCAAACCTAATGGAAACATCTTAAATAATCTTTCCTCATGATTCTGAGTTGTCTATAATTTGTTTCATGCCTCTGTTCATAAAGACAAAAAAGTTCTTTTCTCAGTGCATACACTGTTTTGACTTTACAAACAGTGTACATTTCAATTTTCCACCAAAGTGCTGAGTGCAAACCTAATGGAAACACCTTAAATTACCTTTCCACATGATTCTGTGTTGATTAGAACTTGTACCATGCCTTTGCCGAGCAAGATAAAAAAGTTGTTTTCTCAGAGCATACAAGGCTTTGACATTACCAATAGTATACATTGCAATTTTCCACCAAAGTACTGAGTGCAAACCTGATGGCAATATCTTAAATTACCTTTCCACGTGATTCTGAGTTGATTAGAACTTGTACTATGCCTTTGCTCAGCAAGACAAAAAAGTTGTTTTCTCAGTGCATACAATGCTTTGACATTACCAATAGAATACATATCAATCTTACACCAAAGTACTGAGCGCAAACCTAATGGAAACATCTTAAATAATCTTTGCTCATGATTCTGAGTTGTGTATAATTTGTTTCATGCCTCTGTTCATCAAGACAAAAAAGTTCTTTTCTCAGTGCATACACTGTTTTGACTTTACAAATAGTGTACATTTCAATTTTCCACCAAAGTTCTGAGTGCAAACCTAATGGAAATAGCTTAAATTACCTTTCCACATGATTCTGTGTTGATTAGAACTTGTACCATGCCTTTGCCCAGCAAGATAAAAAAGTTGTTTTCTCAGAGCATAGAAACTTTGACATTACCAATAGTATACATTTCAATTTTCCACCAAAGTACTGAGTGCAAACCTGATGGCAATATCTTAAATTACCTTTCCACGTGATTCTGAGTTGATTAGAACTTGTACTATGCCTTTGCTCAGCAAGACAAAAAAGTTGCTTTCTCAGTGCATACAATGCTTTGACATTACCAATAGAATACATATCAATCTTACACCAAAGTACTGAGTGCAAACCTAATGGAAACATCTTAAATAATCTTTCCTCATGATTCTGAGTTGTCTATAATTTGTTTCATGCCTCTGTTCATAAAGACAAAAAAGTTCTTTTCTCAGTGCATACACTGTTTTGACTTTACAAGCAGTGTACATTTCAATTTTCCACCAAAGTGCTGAGTGCGAACCTAATGGAAACACCTTAAATTACCTTTCCACATGATTCTGTGTTGATTAGAACTTGTACCATACCTTTGTTCCGCAAGACAAAAAAGTTGTTTCCTCAGTGCATACAAAGCTTTGACATTACCAATAGTATACATTTTAAACTTCCACCAAAGTACTGACTCCAAACCTAATGGAAACACCTTAATTTACCTTTCCACATGATTCTGAGTTGATTAGAACTTGTACCATGCCTTTGCTCAGCAAGACAAAGAAGTTGTTTTCTTGGTGCATAGAATGCTTTAACATTACCAATAGTATACATTTTAATTTACACAAAAGTACAGAGTGGATCCCTAATGGAAATATCTTAAATTAACTTTCCACATTATTCTGAGTTGCTTAAAAGACATTTCATGCCTCTGCTCATCAGGACAAAAAAGTTCTTTTCTCAATGCATACAATCCTTTGACAGTGCCAATAGTAATCATTTACACAAATGTACAGACTGGAAACCTAATGGAAACATCTTAAATTACCTTTCCACATGATTCTGAGTTGTCTATAATTTGTTTCATGCCTTTGCCCAGCAAGATAAAAAAGTTCTTTTCTCAGAGCATACAAGGCTTTGACATTACCAATAGTATACATTTCAATTTTCCACCAAAGTACTGAGTGCAAACCTGATGGCAATATCTTAAATTACCTTTCCACGTGATTCTGAGTTGATTGGAACTTGTACTATGCCTTTGCTCAGCAAGACAAAAAAGTTGCTTTCTCAGTGCATACAATGCTTTGACATTACCAATAGAATACATATCAATCTTACACCAAAGTACTGAGTGCAAACCTAATGGAAACATCTTAAATAATCTTTCCTCATGATTCTGAGTTGTCTATAATTTGTTTCATGCCTCTGTTCATAAAGACAAAAAAGTTCTTTTCTCAGTGCATACACTGTTTTGACTTTACAAACAGTGTACATTTCAATTTTCCACCAAAGTGCTGAGTGCAAACCTAATGGAAACACCTTAAATTACCTTTCCACATGATTCTGTGTTGATTAGAACTTGTACCATGCCTTTGCCGAGCAAGATAAAAAAGTTGTTTTCTCAGAGCATACAAGGCTTTGACATTACCAATAGTATACATTGCAATTTTCCACCAAAGTACTGAGTGCAAACCTGATGGCAATATCTTAAATTACCTTTCCACGTGATTCTGAGTTGATTAGAACTTGTACTATGCCTTTGCTCAGCAAGACAAAAAAGTTGTTTTCTCAGTGCATACAATGCTTTGACATTACCAATAGAATACATATCAATCTTACACCAAAGTACTGAGCGCAAACCTAATGGAAACATCTTAAATAATCTTTGCTCATGATTCTGAGTTGTGTATAATTTGTTTCATGCCTCTGTTCATCAAGACAAAAAAGTTCTTTTCTCAGTGCATACACTGTTTTGACTTTACAAATAGTGTACATTTCAATTTTCCACCAAAGTTCTGAGTGCAAACCTAATGGAAATAGCTTAAATTACCTTTCCACATGATTCTGTGTTGATTAGAACTTGTACCATGCCTTTGCCCAGCAAGATAAAAAAGTTGTTTTCTCAGAGCATAGAAACTTTGACATTACCAATAGTATACATTTCAATTTTCCACCAAAGTACTGAGTGCAAACCTGATGGCAATATCTTAAATTACCTTTCCACGTGATTCTGAGTTGATTAGAACTTGTACTATGCCTTTGCTCAGCAAGACAAAAAAGTTGCTTTCTCAGTGCATACAATGCTTTGACATTACCAATAGAATACATATCAATCTTACACCAAAGTACTGAGTGCAAACCTAATGGAAACATCTTAAATAATCTTTCCTCATGATTCTGAGTTGTCTATAATTTGTTTCATGCCTCTGTTCATAAAGACAAAAAAGTTCTTTTCTCAGTGCATACACTGTTTTGACTTTACAAGCAGTGTACATTTCAATTTTCCACCAAAGTGCTGAGTGCGAACCTAATGGAAACACCTTAAATTACCTTTCCACATGATTCTGTGTTGATTAGAACTTGTACCATACCTTTGTTCCGCAAGACAAAAAAGTTGTTTCCTCACTGCATACAAAGCTTTGACATTACCAATAGTATACATTTTAAACTTCCACCAAAGTACTGACTCCAAACCTAATGGAAACACCTTAATTTACCTTTCCACATGATTCTGAGTTGATTAGAACTTGTACCATGCCTTTGCTCAGCAAGACAAAGAAGTTGTTTTCTTGGTGCATAGAATGCTTTAACATTACCAATAGTATACATTTTAATTTACACAAAAGTACAGAGTGGATCCCTAATGGAAATATCTTAAATTAACTTTCCACATTATTCTGAGTTGCTTAAAAGACATTTCATGCCTCTGCTCATCAGGACAAAAAAGTTCTTTTCTCAATGCATACAATCCTTTGACAGTGCCAATAGTAATCATTTACACAAATGTACAGACTGGAAACCTAATGGAAACATCTTAAATTACCTTTCCACATGATTCTGAGTTGTCTATAATTTGTTTCATGCCTTTGCCCAGCAAGATAAAAAAGTTCTTTTCTCAGAGCATACAAGGCTTTGACATTACCAATAGTATACATTTCAATTTTCCACCAAAGTACTGAGTGCAAACCTGATGGCAATATCTTAAATTACCTTTCCACGTGATTCTGAGTTGATTAGAACTTGTACTATGCCTTTGCTCAGCAAGACAAAAAAGTTGTTTTCTCAGTGCATACAATGCTTTGACATTACCAATAGAATACATATCAATCTTACACCAAAGTACTGAGCGCAAACCTAATGGAAACATCTTAAATAATCTTTGCTCATGATTCTGAGTTGTGTATAATTTGTTTCATGCCTCTGTTCATCAAGACAAAAAAGTTCTTTTCTCAGTGCATACACTGTTTTGACTTTACAAATAGTGTACATTTCAATTTTCCACCAAAGTTCTGAGTGCAAACCTAATGGAAATAGCTTAAATTACCTTTCCACATGATTCTGTGTTGATTAGAACTTGTACCATGCCTTTGCCCAGCAAGATAAAAAAGTTGTTTTCTCAGAGCATAGAAACTTTGACATTACCAATAGTATACATTTCAATTTTCCACCAAAGTACTGAGTGCAAACCTGATGGCAATATCTTAAATTACCTTTCCACGTGATTCTGAGTTGATTAGAACTTGTACTATGCCTTTGCTCAGCAAGACAAAAAAGTTGCTTTCTCAGTGCATACAATGCTTTGACATTACCAATAGAATACATATCAATCTTACACCAAAGTACTGAGTGCAAACCTAATGGAAACATCTTAAATAATCTTTCCTCATGATTCTGAGTTGTCTATAATTTGTTTCATGCCTCTGTTCATAAAGACAAAAAAGTTCTTTTCTCAGTGCATACACTGTTTTGACTTTACAAGCAGTGTACATTTCAATTTTCCACCAAAGTGCTGAGTGCGAACCTAATGGAAACACCTTAAATTACCTTTCCACATGATTCTGTGTTGATTAGAACTTGTACCATACCTTTGTTCCGCAAGACAAAAAAGTTGTTTCCTCAGTGCATACAAAGCTTTGACATTACCAATAGTATACATTTTAAACTTCCACCAAAGTACTGACTCCAAACCTAATGGAAACACCTTAATTTACCTTTCCACATGATTCTGAGTTGATTAGAACTTGTACCATGCCTTTGCTCAGCAAGACAAAGAAGTTGTTTTCTTGGTGCATAGAATGCTTTAACATTACCAATAGTATACATTTTAATTTACACAAAAGTACAGAGTGGATCCCTAATGGAAATATCTTAAATTAACTTTCCACATTATTCTGAGTTGCTTAAAAGACATTTCATGCCTCTGCTCATCAGGACAAAAAAGTTCTTTTCTCAATGCATACAATCCTTTGACAGTGCCAATAGTAATCATTTACACAAATGTACAGACTGGAAACCTAATGGAAACATCTTAAATTACCTTTCCACATGATTCTGAGTTGTCTATAATTTGTTTCATGCCTTTGCCCAGCAAGATAAAAAAGTTCTTTTCTCAGAGCATACAAGGCTTTGACATTACCAATAGTATACATTTCAATTTTCCACCAAAGTACTGAGTGCAAACCTGATGGCAATATCTTAAATTACCTTTCCACGTGATTCTGAGTTGATTAGAACTTGTACTATGCCTTTGCTCAGCAAGACAAAAAAGTTGCTTTCTCAGTGCATACAATGCTTTGACATTACCAATAGAATACATATCAATCTTACACCAAAGTACTGAGTGCAAACCTAATGGAAACATCTTAAATAATCTTTCCTCATGATTCTGAGTTGTCTATAATTTGTTTCATGCCTCTGTTCATAAACACAAAAAAGTTGTTTTCTCAGTGCTACACTGTTTTGACTTTACAGACAGTGTACATTTCAATTTTCCACCATAGTGCTGAGTGCAAACCTAATGGAAACACCTTAAATTACCTTTCCACATGATTCTGTGTTGATTAGAACTTGTACCATGCCTTTGTCCAGCAAGATAAAAAAGTTGTTTTCTCAGAGCATACAATGCTTTGACTTTACCAATGGTATACATTTTAATTTTCCACCAAAGTGCTGATTGCAAACCAAATGGAAACACCTTAAATTACCTTTCCACATGATTCTGTGTTGCTTAGAACTTGTAACATACCTTTGCTCAGCAGGACAAAAAAGTTGTTTCCTCAGTGCGTACAATGCTTTGACTTTACCAATAGTATACATTTCAATTTTACACCAAAGTACTGACTGCAAACCTAATGGAAACATCTTAAATGATCTTTCTTCATGATTCTGAGTTGTCTATAATTTGTTTCATGCCTCTGTTCATGAAGACAAAAAAGTTGCTTCCTCAGTGCATACAAAGCTTTGACATTACCAACAGTATACATTTTAAACTTCCACCAAAGTACTGACGGCAAACCTAATGGAAACACCTTAAATTACCTTTCCACATGATTCTGAGTTGATTAGAACTTGTACCATGCCTTTGCTCAGCAAAACAAAAAAGTTGTTTTCTCAGTGCATACAATGCTTTGACTTTATCAATAGTATACATTTCAATCTTACACCAAAGTACTGAGTGCAAACCTAATGGAAACATCTTAAATAATCTTTCCTCATGATTCTGAGTTGTCTATAATTTGTTTCATGCCTCTGTTCATCAAGAGAAAACAGTTCTTTTCTCAGTGCATGCAATGCTTTGACTTTACAAATAGTGTACATTTCAATTTTCCACCAAAGTGCTGAGTGCAAACCTAATGGAAACACCTTAAATTACCTTTCCACATGATTCTGTGTTGATTAGAACTTGTACCATGCCTTTGCCCAGCAAGATAAAAAAGTTGTTTTCTCAGAGCATACAAGGCTTTGACATTACCAATAGTATACATTTCAATTTTCCACCAAAGTACTGAGTGCAAACCTGATGGCAATATCTTAAATTATCTTTCCACGTGATTCTGAGTTGATTAGAACTTGTACTAGGCCTTTGCTCAGCAAGACAAAAAAGTTGTTTTCTCAGTGCATACAATGCTTTGACAATACCAATAGAATACATATCAATCTTACAGCAAAGTACTGAGTGCAAACCTAATGGAAACATCTTAAATAATCTTTCCTCATGATTCTGAGTTGTCTATAATTTGTTTCATGCCTCTGTTCATAAAGACAAAAAAGTTCTTTTCTCAGTGCATACACTGTTTTGACTTTACAAACAGTGTACATTTCAATTTTCCACCAAAGTGCTGAGTGCAAACCTAATGGAAACACCTTAAATTACCTTTCCACATGATTCTGTGTTGATTAGAACTTGTACCATGCCTTTGCCGAGCAAGATAAAAAAGTTGTTTTCTCAGAGCATACAAGGCTTTGACATTACCAATAGTATACATTGCAATTTTCCACCAAAGTACTGAGTGCAAACCTGATGGCAATATCTTAAATTACCTTTCCACGTGATTCTGAGTTGATTAGAACTTGTACTATGCCTTTGCTCAGCAAGACAAAAAAGTTGTTTTCTCAGTGCATACAATGCTTTGACATTACCAATAGAATACATATCAATCTTACACCAAAGTACTGAGCGCAAACCTAATGGAAACATCTTAAATAATCTTTGCTCATGATTCTGAGTTGTGTATAATTTGTTTCATGCCTCTGTTCATCAAGACAAAAAAGTTCTTTTCTCAGTGCATACACTGTTTTGACTTTACAAATAGTGTACATTTCAATTTTCCACCAAAGTTCTGAGTGCAAACCTAATGGAAATAGCTTAAATTACCTTTCCACATGATTCTGTGTTGATTAGAACTTGTACCATGCCTTTGCCCAGCAAGATAAAAAAGTTGTTTTCTCAGAGCATAGAAACTTTGACATTACCAATAGTATACATTTCAATTTTCCACCAAAGTACTGAGTGCAAACCTGATGGCAATATCTTAAATTACCTTTCCACGTGATTCTGAGTTGATTAGAACTTGTACTATGCCTTTGCTCAGCAAGACAAAAAAGTTGCTTTCTCAGTGCATACAATGCTTTGACATTACCAATAGAATACATATCAATCTTACACCAAAGTACTGAGTGCAAACCTAATGGAAACATCTTAAATAATCTTTCCTCATGATTCTGAGTTGTCTATAATTTGTTTCATGCCTCTGTTCATAAAGACAAAAAAGTTCTTTTCTCAGTGCATACACTGTTTTGACTTTACAAGCAGTGTACATTTCAATTTTCCACCAAAGTGCTGAGTGCGAACCTAATGGAAACACCTTAAATTACCTTTCCACATGATTCTGTGTTGATTAGAACTTGTACCATACCTTTGTTCCGCAAGACAAAAAAGTTGTTTCCTCAGTGCATACAAAGCTTTGACATTACCAATAGTATACATTTTAAACTTCCACCAAAGTACTGACTCCAAACCTAATGGAAACACCTTAATTTACCTTTCCACATGATTCTGAGTTGATTAGAACTTGTACCATGCCTTTGCTCAGCAAGACAAAGAAGTTGTTTTCTTGGTGCATAGAATGCTTTAACATTACCAATAGTATACATTTTAATTTACACAAAAGTACAGAGTGGATCCCTAATGGAAATATCTTAAATTAACTTTCCACATTATTCTGAGTTGCTTAAAAGACATTTCATGCCTCTGCTCATCAGGACAAAAAAGTTCTTTTCTCAATGCATACAATCCTTTGACAGTGCCAATAGTAATCATTTACACAAATGTACAGACTGGAAACCTAATGGAAACATCTTAAATTACCTTTCCACATGATTCTGAGTTGTCTATAATTTGTTTCATGCCTTTGCCCAGCAAGATAAAAAAGTTCTTTTCTCAGAGCATACAAGGCTTTGACATTACCAATAGTATACATTTCAATTTTCCACCAAAGTACTGAGTGCAAACCTGATGGCAATATCTTAAATTACCTTTCCACGTGATTCTGAGTTGATTAGAACTTGTACTATGCCTTTGCTCAGCAAGACAAAAAAGTTGCTTTCTCAGTGCATACAATGCTTTGACATTACCAATAGAATACATATCAATCTTACACCAAAGTACTGAGTGCAAACCTAATGGAAACATCTTAAATAATCTTTCCTCATGATTCTGAGTTGTCTATAATTTGTTTCATGCCTCTGTTCATAAACACAAAAAAGTTGTTTTCTCAGTGCTACACTGTTTTGACTTTACAGACAGTGTACATTTCAATTTTCCACCATAGTGCTGAGTGCAAACCTAATGGAAACACCTTAAATTACCTTTCCACATGATTCTGTGTTGATTAGAACTTGTACCATGCCTTTGTCCAGCAAGATAAAAAAGTTGTTTTCTCAGAGCATACAATGCTTTGACTTTACCAATGGTATACATTTTAATTTTCCACCAAAGTGCTGATTGCAAACCAAATGGAAACACCTTAAATTACCTTTCCACATGATTCTGTGTTGCTTAGAACTTGTAACATACCTTTGCTCAGCAGGACAAAAAAGTTGTTTCCTCAGTGCGTACAATGCTTTGACTTTACCAATAGTATACATTTCAATTTTACACCAAAGTACTGACTGCAAACCTAATGGAAACATCTTAAATGATCTTTCTTCATGATTCTGAGTTGTCTATAATTTGTTTCATGCCTCTGTTCATGAAGACAAAAAAGTTGCTTCCTCAGTGCATACAAAGCTTTGACATTACCAACAGTATACATTTTAAACTTCCACCAAAGTACTGACGGCAAACCTAATGGAAACACCTTAAATTACCTTTCCACATGATTCTGAGTTGATTAGAACTTGTACCATGCCTTTGCTCAGCAAAACAAAAAAGTTGTTTTCTCAGTGCATACAATGCTTTGACTTTATCAATAGTATACATTTCAATCTTACACCAAAGTACTGAGTGCAAACCTAATGGAAACATCTTAAATAATCTTTCCTCATGATTCTGAGTTGTCTATAATTTGTTTCATGCCTCTGTTCATCAAGAGAAAACAGTTCTTTTCTCAGTGCATGCAATGCTTTGACTTTACAAATAGTGTACATTTCAATTTTCCACCAAAGTGCTGAGTGCAAACCTAATGGAAACACCTTAAATTACCTTTCCACATGATTCTGTGTTGATTAGAACTTGTACCATGCCTTTGCCCAGCAAGATAAAAAAGTTGTTTTCTCAGAGCATACAAGGCTTTGACATTACCAATAGTATACATTTCAATTTTCCACCAAAGTACTGAGTGCAAACCTGATGGCAATATCTTAAATTATCTTTCCACGTGATTCTGAGTTGATTAGAACTTGTACTAGGCCTTTGCTCAGCAAGACAAAAAAGTTGTTTTCTCAGTGCATACAATGCTTTGACAATACCAATAGAATACATATCAATCTTACAGCAAAGTACTGAGTGCAAACCTAATGGAAACATCTTAAATAATCTTTCCTCATGATTCTGAGTTGTCTATAATTTGTTTCATGCCTCTGTTCATAAAGACAAAAAAGTTCTTTTCTCAGTGCATACACTGTTTTGACTTTACAAACAGTGTACATTTCAATTTTCCACCAAAGTGCTGAGTGCAAACCTAATGGAAACACCTTAAATTACCTTTCCACATGATTCTGTGTTGATTAGAACTTGTACCATGCCTTTGCCGAGCAAGATAAAAAAGTTGTTTTCTCAGAGCATACAAGGCTTTGACATTACCAATAGTATACATTGCAATTTTCCACCAAAGTACTGAGTGCAAACCTGATGGCAATATCTTAAATTACCTTTCCACGTGATTCTGAGTTGATTAGAACTTGTACTATGCCTTTGCTCAGCAAGACAAAAAAGTTGTTTTCTCAGTGCATACAATGCTTTGACATTACCAATAGAATACATATCAATCTTACACCAAAGTACTGAGCGCAAACCTAATGGAAACATCTTAAATAATCTTTGCTCATGATTCTGAGTTGTGTATAATTTGTTTCATGCCTCTGTTCATCAAGACAAAAAAGTTCTTTTCTCAGTGCATACACTGTTTTGACTTTACAAGCAGTGTACATTTCAATTTTCCACCAAAGTGCTGAGTGCGAACCTAATGGAAACACCTTAAATTACCTTTCCACATGATTCTGTGTTGATTAGAACTTGTACCATACCTTTGTTCCGCAAGACAAAAAAGTTGTTTCCTCAGTGCATACAAAGCTTTGACATTACCAATAGTATACATTTTAAACTTCCACCAAAGTACTGACTCCAAACCTAATGGAAACACCTTAATTTACCTTTCCACATGATTCTGAGTTGATTAGAACTTGTACCATGCCTTTGCTCAGCAAGACAAAGAAGTTGTTTTCTTGGTGCATAGAATGCTTTAACATTACCAATAGTATACATTTTAATTTACACAAAAGTACAGAGTGGATCCCTAATGGAAATATCTTAAATTAACTTTCCACATTATTCTGAGTTGCTTAAAAGACATTTCATGCCTCTGCTCATCAGGACAAAAAAGTTCTTTTCTCAATGCATACAATCCTTTGACAGTGCCAATAGTAATCATTTACACAAATGTACAGACTGGAAACCTAATGGAAACATCTTAAATTACCTTTCCACATGATTCTGAGTTGTCTATAATTTGTTTCATGCCTTTGCCCAGCAAGATAAAAAAGTTCTTTTCTCAGAGCATACAAGGCTTTGACATTACCAATAGTATACATTTCAATTTTCCACCAAAGTACTGAGTGCAAACCTGATGGCAATATCTTAAATTACCTTTCCACGTGATTCTGAGTTGATTAGAACTTGTACTATGCCTTTGCTCAGCAAGACAAAAAAGTTGCTTTCTCAGTGCATACAATGCTTTGACATTACCAATAGAATACATATCAATCTTACACCAAAGTACTGAGTGCAAACCTAATGGAAACATCTTAAATAATCTTTCCTCATGATTCTGAGTTGTCTATAATTTGTTTCATGCCTCTGTTCATAAACACAAAAAAGTTGTTTTCTCAGTGCTACACTGTTTTGACTTTACAGACAGTGTACATTTCAATTTTCCACCATAGTGCTGAGTGCAAACCTAATGGAAACACCTTAAATTACCTTTCCACATGATTCTGTGTTGATTAGAACTTGTACCATGCCTTTGTCCAGCAAGATAAAAAAGTTGTTTTCTCAGAGCATACAATGCTTTGACTTTACCAATGGTATACATTTTAATTTTCCACCAAAGTGCTGATTGCAAACCAAATGGAAACACCTTAAATTACCTTTCCACATGATTCTGTGTTGCTTAGAACTTGTAACATACCTTTGCTCAGCAGGACAAAAAAGTTGTTTCCTCAGTGCGTACAATGCTTTGACTTTACCAATAGAATACATATCAATCTTACACCAAAGTACTGAGTGCAAACCTAATGGAAACATCTTAAATAATCTTTCCTCATGATTCTGAGTTGTCTATAATTTGTTTCATGCCTCTGTTCATCAAGAGAAAACAGTTCTTTTCTCAGTGCATGCAATGCTTTGACTTTACAAATAGTGTACATTTCAATTTTCCACCAAAGTGCTGAGTGCAAACCTAATGGAAACACCTTAAATTACCTTTCCACATGATTCTGTGTTGATTAGAACTTGTACCATGCCTTTGCCCAGCAAGATAAAAAAGTTGTTTTCTCAGAGCATACAAGGCTTTGACATTACCAATAGTATACATTTCAATTTTCCACCAAAGTACTGAGTGCAAACCTGATGGCAATATCTTAAATTATCTTTCCACGTGATTCTGAGTTGATTAGAACTTGTACTAGGCCTTTGCTCAGCAAGACAAAAAAGTTGTTTTCTCAGTGCGTACAATGCTTTGACTTTACCAATAGAATACATATCAATCTTACACCAAAGTACTGAGTGCAAACCTAATGGAAACATCTTAAATAATCTTTCCTCATGATTCTGAGTTGTCTATAATTTGTTTCATGCCTCTGTTCATCAAGAGAAAACAGTTCTTTTCTCAGTGCATGCAATGCTTTGACTTTACAAATAGTGTACATTTCAATTTTCCACCAAAGTGCTGAGTGCAAACCTAATGGAAACACCTTAAATTACCTTTCCACATGATTCTGTGTTGATTAGAACTTGTACCATGCCTTTGCCCAGCAAGATAAAAAAGTTGTTTTCTCAGAGCATACAAGGCTTTGACATTACCAATAGTATACATTTCAATTTTCCACCAAAGTACTGAGTGCAAACCTGATGGCAATATCTTAAATTATCTTTCCACGTGATTCTGAGTTGATTAGAACTTGTACTAGGCCTTTGCTCAGCAAGACAAAAAAGTTGTTTTCTCAGTGCATACAATGCTTTGACAATACCAATAGAATACATATCAATCTTACAGCAAAGTACTGAGTGCAAACCTAATGGAAACATCTTAAATAATCTTTCCTCATGATTCTGAGTTGTCTATAATTTGTTTCATGCCTCTGTTCATAAAGACAAAAAAGTTCTTTTCTCAGTGCATACACTGTTTTGACTTTACAAACAGTGTACATTTCAATTTTCCACCAAAGTGCTGAGTGCAAACCTAATGGAAACACCTTAAATTACCTTTCCACATGATTCTGTGTTGATTAGAACTTGTACCATGCCTTTGCCGAGCAAGATAAAAAAGTTGTTTTCTCAGAGCATACAAGGCTTTGACATTACCAATAGTATACATTGCAATTTTCCACCAAAGTACTGAGTGCAAACCTGATGGCAATATCTTAAATTACCTTTCCACGTGATTCTGAGTTGATTAGAACTTGTACTATGCCTTTGCTCAGCAAGACAAAAAAGTTGTTTTCTCAGTGCATACAATGCTTTGACATTACCAATAGAATACATATCAATCTTACACCAAAGTACTGAGCGCAAACCTAATGGAAACATCTTAAATAATCTTTGCTCATGATTCTGAGTTGTGTATAATTTGTTTCATGCCTCTGTTCATCAAGACAAAAAAGTTCTTTTCTCAGTGCATACACTGTTTTGACTTTACAAATAGTGTACATTTCAATTTTCCACCAAAGTTCTGAGTGCAAACCTAATGGAAATAGCTTAAATTACCTTTCCACATGATTCTGTGTTGATTAGAACTTGTACCATGCCTTTGCCCAGCAAGATAAAAAAGTTGTTTTCTCAGAGCATAGAAACTTTGACATTACCAATAGTATACATTTCAATTTTCCACCAAAGTACTGAGTGCAAACCTGATGGCAATATCTTAAATTACCTTTCCACGTGATTCTGAGTTGATTAGAACTTGTACCATACCTTTGTTCCGCAAGACAAAAAAGTTGTTTCCTCAGTGCATACAAAGCTTTGACATTACCAATAGTATACATTTTAAACTTCCACCAAAGTACTGACTCCAAACCTAATGGAAACACCTTAATTTACCTTTCCACATGATTCTGAGTTGATTAGAACTTGTACCATGCCTTTGCTCAGCAAGACAAAGAAGTTGTTTTCTTGGTGCATAGAATGCTTTAACATTACCAATAGTATACATTTTAATTTACACAAAAGTACAGAGTGGATCCCTAATGGAAATATCTTAAATTAACTTTCCACATTATTCTGAGTTGCTTAAAAGACATTTCATGCCTCTGCTCATCAGGACAAAAAAGTTCTTTTCTCAATGCATACAATCCTTTGACAGTGCCAATAGTAATCATTTACACAAATGTACAGACTGGAAACCTAATGGAAACATCTTAAATTACCTTTCCACATGATTCTGAGTTGTCTATAATTTGTTTCATGCCTTTGCCCAGCAAGATAAAAAAGTTCTTTTCTCAGAGCATACAAGGCTTTGACATTACCAATAGTATACATTTCAATTTTCCACCAAAGTACTGAGTGCAAACCTGATGGCAATATCTTAAATTACCTTTCCACGTGATTCTGAGTTGATTAGAACTTGTACTATGCCTTTGCTCAGCAAGACAAAAAAGTTGCTTTCTCAGTGCATACAATGCTTTGACATTACCAATAGAATACATATCAATCTTACACCAAAGTACTGAGTGCAAACCTAATGGAAACATCTTAAATAATCTTTCCTCATGATTCTGAGTTGTCTATAATTTGTTTCATGCCTCTGTTCATAAACACAAAAAAGTTGTTTTCTCAGTGCTACACTGTTTTGACTTTACAGACAGTGTACATTTCAATTTTCCACCATAGTGCTGAGTGCAAACCTAATGGAAACACCTTAAATTACCTTTCCACATGATTCTGTGTTGATTAGAACTTGTACCATGCCTTTGTCCAGCAAGATAAAAAAGTTGTTTTCTCAGAGCATACAATGCTTTGACTTTACCAATGGTATACATTTTAATTTTCCACCAAAGTGCTGATTGCAAACCAAATGGAAACACCTTAAATTACCTTTCCACATGATTCTGTGTTGCTTAGAACTTGTAACATACCTTTGCTCAGCAGGACAAAAAAGTTGTTTCCTCAGTGCGTACAATGCTTTGACTTTACCAATAGTATACATTTCAATTTTACACCAAAGTACTGACTGCAAACCTAATGGAAACATCTTAAATGATCTTTCTTCATGATTCTGAGTTGTCTATAATTTGTTTCATGCCTCTGTTCATGAAGACAAAAAAGTTGCTTCCTCAGTGCATACAAAGCTTTGACATTACCAACAGTATACATTTTAAACTTCCACCAAAGTACTGACGGCAAACCTAATGGAAACACCTTAAATTACCTTTCCACATGATTCTGAGTTGATTAGAACTTGTACCATGCTTTTGCTCAGCAAAACAAAAAAGTTGTTTTCTCAGTGCATACAATGCTTTGACTTTATCAATAGTATACATTTCAATCTTACACCAAAGTACTGAGTGCAAACCTAATGGAAACATCTTAAATAACCTTTCCTCATGATTCTGAGTTGTCTATAATTTGTTTCATGCCTCTGTTCATCAAGAGAAAACAGTTCTTTTCTCAGTGCATGCAATGCTTTGACTTTACAAATAGTGTACATTTCAATTTTCCACCAAAGTGCTGAGTGCAAACCTAATGGAAACACCTTAAATTACCTTTCCACATGATTCTGTGTTGATTAGAACTTGTACCATGCCTTTGCCCAGCAAGATAAAAAAGTTGTTTTCTCAGAGCATACAAGGCTTTGACATTACCAATAGTATACATTTCAATTTTCCACCAAAGTACTGAGTGCAAACCTGATGGCAATATCTTAAATTATCTTTCCACGTGATTCTGAGTTGATTAGAACTTGTACTAGGCCTTTGCTCAGCAAGACAAAAAAGTTGTTTTCTCAGTGCATACAATGCTTTGACAATACCAATAGAATACATATCAATCTTACACCAAAGTACTGAGTGCAAACCTAATGGAAACATCTTAAATAATCTTTCCTCATGATTCTGAGTTGTCTATAATTTGTTTCATGCCTCTGTTCATAAAGACAAAAAAGTTCTTTTCTCAGTGCATACACTGTTTTGACTTTACAAACAGTGTACATTTCAATTTTCCACCAAAGTGCTGAGTGCAAACCTAATGGAAACACCTTAAATTACCTTTCCACATGATTCTGTGTTGATTAGAACTTGTACCATGCCTTTGCCCAGCAAGATAAAAAAGTTGTTTTCTCAGAGCATACAAGGCTTTGACATTACCAATAGTATACATTTCAATTTTCCACCAAAGTACTGAGTGCAAACCTGATGGCAATATCTTAAATTATCTTTCCACGTGATTCTGAGTTGATTAGAACTTGTACTAGGCCTTTGCTCAGCAAGACAAAAAAGTTGTTTTCTCAGTGCATACAATGCTTTGACAATACCAATAGAATACATATCAATCTTACAGCAAAGTACTGAGTGCAAACCTAATGGAAACATCTTAAATAATCTTTCCTCATGATTCTGAGTTGTCTATAATTTGTTTCATGCCTCTGTTCATAAAGACAAAAAAGTTCTTTTCTCAGTGCATACACTGTTTTGACTTTACAAACAGTGTACATTTCAATTTTCCACCAAAGTGCTGAGTGCAAACCTAATGGAAACACCTTAAATTACCTTTCCACATGATTCTGTGTTGATTAGAACTTATACCATGCCTTTGTCCAGCAAGATAAAAAAGTTGTTTTCTCAGAGCATACAATGCTTTGAATTTACCAATGGTATACATTTTAATTTTCCACCAAAGTGCTGATTGCAAACCTAATGGAAACGCCTTAAATTACCTTTCCACATGATTCTGTGTTGATTAGAACTTGTAACATACCTTTGCTCAGCAGGACAAAAAAGTTGTTTCCTCAGTGCATACAAAGCTTTGACATTACCAATAGTATACATTTTAAACTTCCACCAAAGTATTGACTCCAAACCTAATGGAAACACCTTAATTTACCTTTCCACATGATTCTGAGTTGATTAGAACTTGTACCATGCCTTTGCTCAGCAAGACAAAAAAGTTGTTTTCTCAGTGCATAGAATGCTTTGACATTACCAATAGTATACATTTTAATTTAGACAAAAGTACAGAGTGGATCCCTAATTGAAATATTTTAAATTAACTTTCCACATTATTCTGAGTTGCTTAAAAGACATTTCATGCCTCTGCTCATCAGGACAAAAAAGTTCTTTTCTCAATGCATACAATCCTTTGACAGTGCCAATAGTAATCATTTACACAAATGTACAGACTGGAAACCTAATGGAAACATCTTAAATAATCTTTCCACATGATTCTGTGTTGATTAGCAGTTGTACCATGGCTTTGCTCAGTAAGACAAAAAAGTTGTTTTCTCAGTGCATACAATGCTTTGACTTTACCAATAGTATACATTTCAATTTTACACCAAAGTACTGAGTGCAAACCTAATTGAAACACCTTAAATTACATTTCCATATGATTCTGTGTTGATTAGAACTTGTACCATGCCTTTGCCCAAAAAGATAAAAAAGTTGTTATCTCAGAGCATACAAGGCTTTGACATTACCAATAGTATACATTTCAATTTTCCACCAAAGTACTGAGTGCAAACCTGATGGCAATATCTTAAATTACCTTTCCACGTGATTCTGAGTTGATTAGAACTTGTACTATGCCTTTGCTCAGCAAGACAAAAAAGTTGTTTTCTCAGTGCATACAATGCTTTGACATTACCAATAGAATACATATCAATCTTACACCAAAGTACTGAGTGCAAACCTAATGGAAACATCTTAAATAATCTTTCCTCATGATTCTGACTTGTCTATAATTTGTTTCATGGCTCTGTTCATAAAGACAAAAAAGTTCTTTTCTCATTGCATACACTGTTTTGACTTTACAAACAGTGTACATTTCAATTTTCCACCAAAGTGCTGAGTGCAAACCTAATGGAAACACCTTAAATTACCTTTCCACATGATTCTGTGTTGATTAGAACTTGTACCATGCCTTTGTCCAGCAAGATAAAAAAGTTGTTTTCTCAGAGCGTACAATGCTTTGACTTTACCAATGGTATACATTTTAAACTTCCACTGAAGTACTGACTCCAAACCTAATGGAAACACCTTAATTTACCTTTCCACATGATTCTGAGTTGATTAGAACTTGTACCATGCCTTTGCTCAGCAAGACAAAAAATTGTTTTCTCAGTGCATAGAATGCTTTGACATTACCAATAGTATACATTTTAATTTACACAAAAGTACAGAGTGGATCCCTAATGGAAATATCTTAAATTAACTTTCCACATTATTCTGAGTTGCTTAAAAGACATTTCATGCCTCTGCTCATCAGGACAAAAAAGTTCTTTTCTCAATGCATACAATCCTTTGACAGTGCCAATAGTAATCATTTAAACAAATGTACAGACTGGAAACCTAATGGAAACATCTTAAATAATCTTTCCACATGATTCTGTGTTGATTAGCAGTTGTACCATGGCTTTGCTCAGTAAGACAAAAAAGTTGTTTTCTCAGTGCATACAATGCTTTGACTTTACAAATAGTATACATTTCAATTTTACACCAAAGTACTGAGTGCAAACCTAATGGAAACATCTTAAATAATCTTTCCTCATGATTCTGAGTTGTGTATAATTTGTTTCATGCCTCTGTTCATCAAGAGAAAAAAGTTCTTTTCTCAGTGCATACACTGTTTTGACTTTACAAACAGTGTACATTTCAATTTTCCACCAAAGTGCTGAGTGCAAACCTAATGGAAACACCTTAAATTACCTTTCCACATGATTCTGTGTTGATTAGAACTTGTGCCATGCCTTTGTCCAGCGAGATAAAAAAGTTGTTTTCTCAGAGCATACAATGCTTTTACTTTACCAATAGTATACATTTCAATTTTCCACCAAAGTGCTGATTGCAAACCTAATGGAAACACCTTAAATAACCTTTCCACATGATTCTGTGTTGATTAGAACTTGTACCATACCTTTGTTCAGCAAGACAAAAAAGTTGTTTCCTCAGTGCATACAAAGCTTTGACATTACCAATAGTATACATTTTAATTTTCCACCAAAGTACTGAGTGCAAACCTGATGGCAATATCTTAAATTACCTTTCCACGTGATTCTGAGTTGATTAGAACTTGTACTATGCCTTTGCTCAGCAAGACAAAAAAGTTGTTTTCTCAGTGCATAGAATGCTTTGACATTACCAATAGAATACATATCAATCTTACACCAAAGTACTGAGTGCAAACCTAATGGAACCATCTTAAATAATCACTCCTCATGATTCTGAGTTGTCTATAATTTGTTTCATGCCTCTGTTCATAAAGACAAAAAAGTTCTTTTCTCAGTGCATACACTGTTTTGACTTTACAAACAGTGTACATTTCAATTTTCCACCAAAGTGCTGAGTGCAAACCTAATGGAAACACCTTAAATTACCTTTCCACATGATTCTGTGTTGATTAGAACTTGTACCATGCCTTTTTCCAGCAAGATAAAAAAGTTGTTTTCTCAGAGCGTACAATGCTTTGACTTTACCAATGGTATACATTTTAATTTTCCACCAAAGTGCTGATTGCAAACCTAATGGAAACACCTTAAATTACCTTTCCACATGATTCTGTGTTGATTAGAGCTTGTAACATACCTTTGCTCAGCAGGACAAAAAAGTTGTTTCCTCAGTGCATACAAAGCTTTGACATTACCAATAGTATACTTTTTAAACTTCCACCAAAGTACTGACTCCAAACCTAATGGAAACACCTTAATTTACCTTTCCACATGATTCTGAGTTGATTAGAACTTGTACCATGCCTTTGCTCAGCAAGACAAAAAAGTTGTTTTCTCAGTGCATAGAATGCTTTGACATTACCAATAGTATACATTTTAATTTCCACAAAACTACAGAGTGGATCCCTAATGGCAATATCTTAAATTATCTTTCCACGTGATTCTGAGTTGATTAGAACTTGTACTAGGCCTTTGCTCAGCAAGACAAAAAAGTTGTTTTCTCAGTGCATACAATGCTTTGACAATACCAATAGAATACATATCAATCTTACACCAAAGTACTGAGTGCAAACCTAATGGAAACATCTTAAATAATCTTTCCTCATGATTCTGAGTTGTCTATAATTTGTTTCATGCCTCTGTTCATAAAGACAAAAAAGTTCTTTTCTCAGTGCATACACTGTTTTGACTTTACAAACAGTGTACATTTCAATTTTCCACCGAAGTGCTGAGTGCAAACCTAATGGAAACACCTTAAATTACCTTTCCACATGATTCTGTGTTGATTAGAACTTGTACCATGCCTTTGCCCAGCAAGATAAAAAAGTTGTTTTCTCAGAGCATACAAGGCTTTGACATTACCAATAGTATACATTTCAATTTTCCACCAAAGTACTGAGTGCAAACCTGATGGCAATATCTTAAATTATCTTTCCACGTGATTCTGAGTTGATTAGAACTTGTACTATGCCTTTGCTCAGCAAGACAAAAAAGTTGTTTTCTCAGTGCATACAATGCTTTGACAATACCAATAGAATACATATCAATCTTACACCAAAGTACTGATTGCAAACCTAATGGAAACATCTTAAATAATCTTTCCTCATGATTCTGAGTTGTCTATAATTTGTTTCATACCTCTGTTCATAAAGACAAAAAAGTTCTTTTCTCAGTGCATACACTGTTTTGACTTTACAAACAGTGTACATTTCAATTTTCCACCAAAGTGCTGAGTGCAAACCTAATGGAAACACCTTAAATTACCTTTCCACATGATTCTGTGTTGATTAGAACTTGTACCATACCTTTGTTCCGCAATACAAAAAAGTTGTTTCCTCAGTGCATACAAAGCTTTGACATTACCAATAGTATACATTTTAAACTTCCACCAAAGTACTGACTCCAAACCTAATGGAAACACCTTAATTTACCTTTCCACATGATTCTGAGTTGATTAGAACTTGTACCATGCCTTTGCTCAGCAAGACAAAGAAGTTGTTTTCTCGGTGCATAGAATGCTTTAACATTACCAATAGTATACATTTTAATTTACACAAAAGTACAGAGTGGATCCCTAATGGAAATATCTTAAATTAACTTTCCACATTATTCTGAGTTGCTTAAAAGTCATTTCAGGCCTCTGCTCATCAGGACAAAAAAGTTCTTTTCTCAATGCATACAATCCTTTGACAGTGCCAATAGTAATCATTTACACAAATGTACAGACTGGAAACCTAATGGAAACATCTTAAATTACCTTTCCACATGATTCTGAGTTGTCTATAATTTGTTTCATGCCTTTGCCCAGCAAGATAAAAAAGGTCTTTTCTCAGAGCATACAAGGCTTTGACATTACCAATAGTATACATTTCAATTTTCCACCAAAGTACTGAGTGCAAACCTGATGGCAATATCTTAAATTACCTTTCCACGTGATTCTGAGTTGATTAGAACTTGTACTATGCCTTTGCTCAGCAAGACAAAAAAGTTGCTTTCTCAGTGCATACAATGCTTTGACATTACCAATAGAATACATATCAATCTTACACCAAAGTACTGAGTGCAAACCTAATGGAAACATCTTAAATAATCTTTCCTCATGATTCTGAGTTGTCTATAATTTGTTTCATGCCTCTGTTCATAAACACAAAAAAGTTGTTTTCTCAGTGCATACAGTGTTTTGACTTTACAGACAGTGTACATTTCAATTTTCCACCAAAGTGCTGAGTGCAAACCTAATGGAAACACCTTAAATTACCTTTCCACATGATTCTGTGTTGATTAGAACTTGTACCATGCCTTTGTCCAGCAAGATAAAAAAGTTGTTTTCTCAGAGCATACAATGCTTTGACTTTACCAATGGTATACATTTTAATTTTCCACCAAAGTGCTGATTGCAAACCAAATGGAAACACCTTAAATTACCTTTCCACATGATTCTGTGTTGATTAGAACTTGTAACATACCTTTGCTCAGCAGGACAAAAAAGTTGTTTCCTCAGTGCGTACAATGCTTTGACTTTACCAATAGTATACATTTCAATTTTACACCAAAGTACTGACTGCAAACCTAATGGAAACATCTTAAATGATCTTTCTTCATGATTCTGAGTTGTCTATAATTTGTTTCATGCCTCTGTTCATGAAGACAAAAAAGTTGCTTCCTCAGTGCATACAAAGCTTTGACATTACCAACAGTATACATTTTAAACTTCCACCAAAGTACTGACGGCAAACCTAATGGAAACACCTTAAATTACCTTTCCACATGATTCTGAGTTGATTAGAACTTGTACCATGCCTTTGCTCAGCAAAACAAAAAAGTTGTTTTCTCAGTGCATACAATGCTTTGACTTTATCAATAGTATACATTTTAATCTTACACCAAAGTACTGAGTGCAAACCTAATGGAAACATCTTAAATAATCTTTCCTCATGATTCTGAGTTGTCTATAATTTGTTTCATGCCTCTGTTCATCAAGAGAAAACAGTTCTTTTCTCAGTGCATGCAATGCTTTGACTTTACAAATAGTGTACATTTCAATTTTCCACCAAAGTGCTGAGTGCAAACCTAATGGAAACACCTTAAATTACCTTTCCACATGATTCTGTGTTGATTAGAACTTGTACCATGCCTTTGCCCAGCAAGATAAAAAAGTTGTTTTCTCAGAGCATACAAGGCTTTGACATTACCAATAGTATACATTTCAATTTTCCACCAAAGTACTGAGTGCAAACCTGATGGCAATATCTTAAATTATCTTTCCACGTGATTCTGAGTTGATTAGAACTTGTACTATGCCTTTGCTCAGGAAGACAAAAAAGTTGTTTTCTCAGTGCATACAATGCTTTGACAATACCAATAGAATACATATCAATCTTACACCAAAGTACTGTGTGCAAACCTAATGGAAACATCTTAAATAATCTGTCCTCATGATTCTGAGTTGTCTATAATTTGTTTCATGCCTCTGGTCATAAAGACAAAAAAGTTCATTTCTCAGTGCATACACTGTTTTGACTTTACAAACAGTGTACATTTCAATTTTCCACCAAAGTGCTGAGTGCAAACCTAATGGAAACACCTTAAATTACCTTTCCACATGATTCTGTGTTGATTAGAACTTATACCATGCCTTTGTCCAGCAAGATAAAAAAGTTGTTTTCTCAGAGCATACAATGCTTTGAATTTACCAATGGTATACATTTTAATTTTCCACCAAAGTGCTGTTTGCAAACCTAATGGAAACGCCTTAAATTACCTTTCCACATGATTCTGTGTTGATTAGAACTTGTAACATACCTTTGCTCAGCAGGACAAAAAAGTTGTTTCCTCAGTGCATACAAAGCTTTGACATTACCAATAGTATACATTTTAAACTTCCACCAAAGTATTGACTCCAAACCTAATGGAAACACCTTAATTTACCTTTCCACATGATTCTGAGTTGATTAGAACTTGTACCATGCCTTTGCTCAGCAAGACAAAAAAGTTGTTTTCTCAGTGCATAGAATGCTTTGACATTACCAATAGTATACATTTTAATTTAGACAAAAGTACAGAGTGGATCCCTAATTGAAATATTTTAAATTAACTTTCCACATTATTCTGAGTTGCTTAAAAGACATTTCATGCCTCTGCTCATCAGGACAAAAAAGTTCTTTTCTCAATGCATACAATCCTTTGACAGTGCCAATAGTAATCATTTACACAAATGTACAGACTGGAAACCTAATGGAAACATCTTAAATAATCTTTCCACATGATTCTGTGTTGATTAGCAGTTGTACCATGGCTTTGCTCAGTAAGACAAAAAAGTTGTTTTCTCAGTGCATACAATGCTTTGACTTTACCAATAGTATACATTTCAATTTTACACCAAAGTACTGAGTGCAAACCTAATTGAAACACCTTAAATTACATTTCCATATGATTCTGTGTTGATTAGAACTTGTACCATGCCTTTGCCCAAAAAGATAAAAAAGTTGTTATCTCAGAGCATACAAGGCTTTGACATTACCAATAGTATACATTTCAATTTTCCACCAAAGTACTGAGTGCAAACCTGATGGCAATATCTTAAATTACCTTTCCACGTGATTCTGAGTTGATTAGAACTTGTACTATGCCTTTGCTCAGCAAGACAAAAAAGTTGTTTTCTCAGTGCATACAATGCTTTGACATTACCAATAGAATACATATCAATCTTACACCAAAGTACTGAGTGCAAACCTAATGGAAACATCTTAAATAATCTTTCCTCATGATTCTGACTTGTCTATAATTTGTTTCATGGCTCTGTTCATAAAGACAAAAAAGTTCTTTTCTCATTGCATACACTGTTTTGACTTTACAAACAGTGTACATTTCAATTTTCCACCAAAGTGCTGAGTGCAAACCTAATGGAAACACCTTAAATTACCTTTCCACATGATTCTGTGTTGATTAGAACTTGTACCATGCCTTTGTCCAGCAAGATAAAAAAGTTGTTTTCTCAGAGCGTACAATGCTTTGACTTTACCAATGGTATACATTTTAAACTTCCACTGAAGTACTGACTCCAAACCTAATGGAAACACCTTAATTTACCTTTCCACATGATTCTGAGTTGATTAGAACTTGTACCATGCCTTTGCTCAGCAAGACAAAAAATTGTTTTCTCAGTGCATAGAATGCTTTGACATTACCAATAGTATACATTTTAATTTACACAAAAGTACAGAGTGGATCCCTAATGGAAATATCTTAAATTAACTTTCCACATTATTCTGAGTTGCTTAAAAGACATTTCATGCCTCTGCTCATCAGGACAAAAAAGTTCTTTTCTCAATGCATACAATCCTTTGACAGTGCCAATAGTAATCATTTAAACAAATGTACAGACTGGAAACCTAATGGAAACATCTTAAATAATCTTTCCACATGATTCTGTGTTGATTAGCAGTTGTACCATGGCTTTGCTCAGTAAGACAAAAAAGTTGTTTTCTCAGTGCATACAATGCTTTGACTTTACAAATAGTATACATTTCAATTTTACACCAAAGTACTGAGTGCAAACCTAATGGAAACATCTTAAATAATCTTTCCTCATGATTCTGAGTTGTGTATAATTTGTTTCATGCCTCTGTTCATCAAGAGAAAAAAGTTCTTTTCTCAGTGCATACACTGTTTTGACTTTACAAACAGTGTACATTTCAATTTTCCACCAAAGTGCTGAGTGCAAACCTAATGGAAACACCTTAAATTACCTTTCCACATGATTCTGTGTTGATTAGAACTTGTGCCATGCCTTTGTCCAGCGAGATAAAAAAGTTGTTTTCTCAGAGCATACAATGCTTTTACTTTACCAATAGTATACATTTCAATTTTCCACCAAAGTGCTGATTGCAAACCTAATGGAAACACCTTAAATAACCTTTCCACATGATTCTGTGTTGATTAGAACTTGTACCATACCTTTGTTCAGCAAGACAAAAAAGTTGTTTCCTCAGTGCATACAAAGCTTTGACATTACCAATAGTATACATTTTAATTTTCCACCAAAGTACTGAGTGCAAACCTGATGGCAATATCTTAAATTACCTTTCCACGTGATTCTGAGTTGATTAGAACTTGTACTATGCCTTTGCTCAGCAAGACAAAAAAGTTGTTTTCTCAGTGCATAGAATGCTTTGACATTACCAATAGAATACATATCAATCTTACACCAAAGTACTGAGTGCAAACCTAATGGAACCATCTTAAATAATCTCTCCTCATGATTCTGAGTTGTCTATAATTTGTTTCATGCCTCTGTTCATAAAGACAAAAAAGTTCTTTTCTCAGTGCATACACTGTTTTGACTTTACAAACAGTGTACATTTCAATTTTCCACCAAAGTGCTGAGTGCAAACCTAATGGAAACACCTTAAATTACCTTTCCACATGATTCTGTGTTGATTAGAACTTGTACCATGCCTTTTTCCAGCAAGATAAAAAAGTTGTTTTCTCAGAGCGTACAATGCTTTGACTTTACCAATGGTATACATTTTAATTTTCCACCAAAGTGCTGATTGCAAACCTAATGGAAACACCTTAAATTACCTTTCCACATGATTCTGTGTTGATTAGAGCTTGTAACATACCTTTGCTCAGCAGGACAAAAAAGTTGTTTCCTCAGTGCATACAAAGCTTTGACATTACCAATAGTATACTTTTTAAACTTCCACCAAAGTACTGACTCCAAACTTAATGGAAACACCTTAATTTACCTTTCCACATGATTCTGAGTTGATTAGAACTTGTACCATGCCTTTGCTCAGCAAGACAAAAAAGTTGTTTTCTCAGTGCATAGAATGCTTTGACATTACCAATAGTATACATTTTAATTTCCACAAAACTACAGAGTGGATCCCTAATGGCAATATCTTAAATTATCTTTCCACGTGATTCTGAGTTGATTAGAACTTGTACTAGGCCTTTGCTCAGCAAGACAAAAAAGTTGTTTTCTCAGTGCATACAATGCTTTGACAATACCAATAGAATACATATCAATCTTACACCAAAGTACTGAGTGCAAACCTAATGGAAACATCTTAAATAATCTTTCCTCATGATTCTGAGTTGTCTATAATTTGTTTCATGCCTCTGTTCATAAAGACAAAAAAGTTCTTTTCTCAGTGCATACACTGTTTTGACTTTACAAACAGTGTACATTTCAATTTTCCACCGAAGTGCTGAGTGCAAACCTAATGGAAACACCTTAAATTACCTTTCCACATGATTCTGTGTTGATTAGAACTTGTACCATGCCTTTGCCCAGCAAGATAAAAAAGTTGTTTTCTCAGAGCATACAAGGCTTTGACATTACCAATAGTATACATTTCAATTTTCCACCAAAGTACTGAGTGCAAACCTGATGGCAATATCTTAAATTATCTTTCCACGTGATTCTGAGTTGATTAGAACTTGTACTATGCCTTTGCTCAGCAAGACAAAAAAGTTGTTTTCTCAGTGCATACAATGCTTTGACAATACCAATAGAATACATATCAATCTTACACCAAAGTACTGATTGCAAACCTAATGGAAACATCTTAAATAATCTTTCCTCATGATTCTGAGTTGTCTATAATTTGTTTCATACCTCTGTTCATAAAGACAAAAAAGTTCTTTTCTCAGTGCATACACTGTTTTGACTTTACAAACAGTGTACATTTCAATTTTCCACCAAAGTGCTGAGTGCAAACCTAATGGAAACACCTTAAATTACCTTTCCACATGATTCTGTGTTGATTAGAACTTGTACCATACCTTTGTTCCGCAATACAAAAAAGTTGTTTCCTCAGTGCATACAAAGCTTTGACATTACCAATAGTATACATTTTAAACTTCCACCAAAGTACTGACTCCAAACCTAATGGAAACACCTTAATTTACCTTTCCACATGATTCTGAGTTGATTAGAACTTGTACCATGCCTTTGCTCAGCAAGACAAAGAAGTTGTTTTCTCGGTGCATAGAATGCTTTAACATTACCAATAGTATACATTTTAATTTACACAAAAGTACAGAGTGGATCCCTAATGGAAATATCTTAAATTAACTTTCCACATTATTCTGAGTTGCTTAAAAGTCATTTCAGGCCTCTGCTCATCAGGACAAAAAAGTTCTTTTCTCAATGCATACAATCCTTTGACAGTGCCAATAGTAATCATTTACACAAATGTACAGACTGGAAACCTAATGGAAACATCTTAAATTACCTTTCCACATGATTCTGAGTTGTCTATAATTTGTTTCATGCCTTTGCCCAGCAAGATAAAAAAGGTCTTTTCTCAGAGCATACAAGGCTTTGACATTACCAATAGTATACATTTCAATTTTCCACCAAAGTACTGAGTGCAAACCTGATGGCAATATCTTAAATTACCTTTCCACGTGATTCTGAGTTGATTAGAACTTGTACTATGCCTTTGCTCAGCAAGACAAAAAAGTTGCTTTCTCAGTGCATACAATGCTTTGACATTACCAATAGAATACATATCAATCTTACACCAAAGTACTGAGTGCAAACCTAATGGAAACATCTTAAATAATCTTTCCTCATGATTCTGAGTTGTCTATAATTTGTTTCATGCCTCTGTTCATAAACACAAAAAAGTTGTTTTCTCAGTGCATACAGTGTTTTGACTTTACAGACAGTGTACATTTCAATTTTCCACCAAAGTGCTGAGTGCAAACCTAATGGAAACACCTTAAATTACCTTTCCACATGATTCTGTGTTGATTAGAACTTGTACCATGCCTTTGTCCAGCAAGATAAAAAAGTTGTTTTCTCAGAGCATACAATGCTTTGACTTTACCAATGGTATACATTTTAATTTTCCACCAAAGTGCTGATTGCAAACCAAATGGAAACACCTTAAATTACCTTTCCACATGATTCTGTGTTGATTAGAACTTGTAACATACCTTTGCTCAGCAGGACAAAAAAGTTGTTTCCTCAGTGCGTACAATGCTTTGACTTTACCAATAGTATACATTTCAATTTTACACCAAAGTACTGACTGCAAACCTAATGGAAACATCTTAAATGATCTTTCTTCATGATTCTGAGTTGTCTATAATTTGTTTCATGCCTCTGTTCATCAAGAGAAAACAGTTCTTTTCTCAGTGCATGCAATGCTTTGACTTTACAAATAGTGTACATTTCAATTTTCCACCAAAGTGCTGAGTGCAAACCTAATGGAAACACCTTAAATTACCTTTCCACATGATTCTGTGTTGATTAGAACTTGTACCATGCCTTTGCCCAGCAAGATAAAAAAGTTGTTTTCTCAGAGCATACAAGGCTTTGACATTACCAATAGTATACATTTCAATTTTCCACCAAAGTACTGAGTGCAAACCTGATGGCAATATCTTAAATTATCTTTCCACGTGATTCTGAGTTGATTAGAACTTGTACTATGCCTTTGCTCAGGAAGACAAAAAAGTTGTTTTCTCAGTGCATACAATGCTTTGACAATACCAATAGAATACATATCAATCTTACACCAAAGTACTGTGTGCAAACCTAATGGAAACATCTTAAATAATCTGTCCTCATGATTCTGAGTTGTCTATAATTTGTTTCATGCCTCTGGTCATAAAGACAAAAAAGTTCATTTCTCAGTGCATACACTGTTTTGACTTTACAAACAGTGTACATTTCAATTTTCCACCAAAGTGCTGAGTGCAAACCTAATGGAAACACCTTAAATTACCTTTCCACATGATTCTGTGTTGATTAGAACTTATACCATGCCTTTGTCCAGCAAGATAAAAAAGTTGTTTTCTCAGAGCATACAATGCTTTGAATTTACCAATGGTATACATTTTAATTTTCCACCAAAGTGCTGATTGCAAACCTAATGGAAACGCCTTAAATTACCTTTCCACATGATTCTGTGTTGATTAGAACTTGTAACATACCTTTGCTCAGCAGGACAAAAAAGTTGTTTCCTCAGTGCATACAAAGCTTTGACATTA